>NW_026057584.1:16687310-16863471 GCF_023721935.1 Panthera uncia
ACATTTAATTTTTTTTATTATTACTTATTCTTGAGAGACAGAGAGGGACAGAGCGTGAACGGGGGAGGGGCAGCGAGAAGGAGACACAGAATCCAAAGCAGGCTCCAGACTCTGAGCTGTCAGCACAGAGCCCGAGGCAGGGCTTGAACTCACAAGCTGTGAGATCATGATCTGAGCCGAAGTCGGACACCCAACTGACTGGGCCACCCAGGTGCCCCTGTCTGCTTGTTTATAAAACGAGGATAATAATAACAGCTATGTTCGTTCCTTAAATGGCCTGAAGATTAAAACAATTAACACATACAAAACATAGTATAGAGCCTGGCACATAAACCAGCTACGATTTGTAATGTAATATTTTCCAAACTTTTAAGCAGAGTACCCCTTAACACCCCATAGAAGAAATTCTGAAAAAAACTTGCCTTATGACATTAATGCTCTATTAGAGAGTGAGCGCCTTGCAGACAAGGATTCTGCTGTGTTTATTTTTGTACATCCTGCTCCCTAGCACCGTACCTGACATATAGTAGGCACTCGGTAGATGTTTGGTGCATGTGTGAATGAATGGATGTTCAACATCATACGAACTGAGTGTTTGGGTCCCCCCACATTCATATGTTGAAATTCTCAGTCTCGACGCGATGGTTGTAGGAGAAGGGGCTTTGGGGAGGTGATGAGGTCACGTGGGTGGAGCTCTCATGAATGGGATTAGTGCCCTTGCGGTTATCTCATCCCCTCTTATCAGTGAGGAGGGCTCCAGGAGATAGCTGCCTATAAACCAAGAAGTAGGCTCTTGCCAGGCACGGGGTCTGTGGCACCTTGACCTTGGTCTTCCAAGCCTCCAGAACAGTGAGAAATAAATTTCTGTTGTTTAGAAGCTGCTTTGCCTATGGCGTTCTCTTTCAGCAGCCCAAACTGTCTTCGACAGGTGGCCAGTTTCTGTACATGGCTGGATGAACCCCTATTCTTTTCCCTTCCCTTGGTATTAATACTGTTCAATTGATTAGTACTTTATAAACTAGTGTTATCTCATTTCATTTCCTACATGGAATTCAGTTATCAGGTGTTTTAGACTACGAGTGACAGAGCTGGGATTTGAACACTGAAGGACTCCAAGAACAGGACTTTTCCACCATCATTCAGAAGAGAAGTCTATTCAGATCTCTGAGGCCCAAGTGGCTTCTTTTCTTTAAGCTTCTACAGCCTTTTCATGGCTGTTGAGCTAGAGAATTTGTTTCAATGCAGAGGAATATTAATGAATTTGATTCACAAAATTTAAGTTTTGTTTGTTTTTTTTTTTTCCTAGTACATACATTCTGAATGATTTCAGCAAATTTCCACTGATACTTCAGTAAAACCTTGGTTTGTGAACGTAATTCGTTACAAGCTGAAACATGCTGATAATCCAAAGCACTTGTATATCGAAGCAAATTTCAAGAACTCTTGGCTCAGTTGGGATCATGTGACGTTTGGGGCCATGTACTACTCGTATTTCAAGACATCGCTTGTTTATCAAGTTAAAATTTATCATAAACGTGTGCTCGTCTTGTGGAATGCTTGCAGAAAAAGCTCCTTGCAATCCGAGGTTCTGCTGTGTATGTAGCTTGTTTGCTACTTTGCCTGATTTGTTGTAAGATAAATAAATTTGTGGGAGCCCCAAGACACAAAGGATTTGGTAGCAAGACCCCTGAGGCGGGCGGGGTGAGGTTTGCTCACTTGAAGAAGAATAAGAATTTCTGAGATCCCAGACCCAGTTTATAGCACTTTGCTTTGTTTATCTGATGGAATAGATTCTACAGCTTGATGATACCTCTCACTAATGTTTTCCTCATCTCAGGAAACCTCTATTATTAGTGGTTCTCAGTATGAGGGAGAGACATTTAGCAATGATTTCCTTTGTATGTGAAGGTTTTTAAGGTCTCGTTTTATTTAAATTTCATTTTTGCTGAATTAGTCCTAGAAGCATGTTATTTTATTCTCCAATAGTCTAAAAATGACTGTCCCTTTCTTTCCTCCCTTTTGAAGTTTTTAGAATCATCAAGAACATTTCCTTTCTTCTTTACCTCAACCATCTATGGTAATAATGGCTTTCATCATTGGTCATCTGCAGAGATCTTTCTGAATATATTTTTGAGTCATAAATAGAGGAAGTACTAAGGAAAATTTGCATTCCGCTTTGGGCAAAAAAAATCTAGGAATAAATAGAGCTTGAAATATGTTCTGTGGTGCTGTTCTGAAGCTGTGCAGTTGTGCAGTGTGCCTCTTAAATTACAATTTTGCAAGGGTACAGCAGAAGACCGGAGGAATGAATGGGACCACCCATCTGGTTTGTGTGAATATCTGTGCTACCCAGACAATGTAACACTGGAAAGAGAAATGAATTCCTTTTTGCGTTCCACCTAGAGGTCTGCATTTGACTGATGACATTCAAAATGCAGGAGCCAGACTGGTAGTAATTAAGTGAGATCACACGAAATAATGGACACGAAAGTGCTTATGAAGGAAGACTACTTTGCATATAAGCTATTCTTAGGAGCCGACTACTGCAAAAGAAAAGAAAAGAAAACAAAATAAACCTGCAGAGATGTTGAGACCGTGGCCTGAGTGTCCTTTTAGTTACCAGTAAGACAACTGGGCAATCTATCTATAGTCTTTGAAAGAGAATCGCTTGAGAAAAGCTAGGCTGGATTCAGTAAAGACAGAATACTTGTCTGATTGCCTCTTACACACATGGGTGTGACCACATTGGTTTGTAGTTTACTCTTCATCTTGATTTAGGGGAGTTCATAGGACAGGAGAAGCCTTTCTCATCTGTACATCTTTGACGCTGTAAAACTAAATAGAGTGAGATCAGCGTTGCATTTAATGCATATGTGAAATTTGACTTTATCGAGCCTGCTGTGAGAATCTCAAATCTTCTGACACCAAATGGGTGTCCTACAGCTCAGGGCTATCCTGACACTATATGCTTGGAGTTCGCCTCAGTCCCGCATGTGAAAGGGCTCAGTTCCACAAGGCTGCCTACACTGCAGATGCCAGTCATGAGATCAGGGCCGCTTGTATCACTGCGATGAGTCACATGCTCCCACTATTTCCTCCTCAGATTTGATAGTTTGCCAGAATAGCACGCAGAACTCAGGAAAACCCTTAATTGACATTTACTGGCTTGTGACAAGGGTGCAGCTCTGGAAGAGCCAAATGGAAAAGGTGCATAGGGCAAGATAGAGGGGTGTGGTGTGGCACAGGGTGTCGAGGCCCTCTGAGTGCGCCCCCGTCCTGGCATTTTGATGTGCTCACCGACCTGAAAGCTCTCTCAGTCTCATTGTTCAAGAGTTTGTATAACTCAATGTCTAGCCCCACTCCTTTCCCCAGAGACTTGGGAGGGGAGCTGTTAAAAGTTCCAACCCTGTTATAATTGGCTCTTTCTGGTTTCCAGTCCCATTTTTGAAGCTATCTAGGGGGTCCTACCCTAAGTGATCACATTAGAATGAACTCCAGTGTACTCAAGACAGGCCTCATTATCACTATCAAAAGACATTTCTATCACGTAGGAAATTTCAAAGGTTTGGGGAGGTCTGTGTTGGGAACACAGACAGAGCAGATGGAACCACAGGAACCAGGAAGTGCAGCCTGATCTCAATTACAGAAGATAATTCTAGACCCTCATTGGACACCCCACGGATCTACGGAAGGAATCTTACTAACCAGCCTTTATCTCTGTTAGTTTCCTCACATATTCACCTTCCCACAGTTTGCTGTCCTTTGAAGCCTTAAAAACTTTCTTTGCCTCTTCTCCCCAAGTTCTAACTTTGAGTTAGTTACTCAAGACTGAGTTCTCTTATGTGTACGCACGATGTGTGCGTTAATCAACTTCTGTTTGTTGTTTCCCCTTTTAATTTGTCTTTTGCCAGTCTAATTTGCAGGGCCTCAGGTAGAAACCAGGAGTACAGAGGAAAATGAATCTCCTCTCCTACAATCTAGATCCACTATTGTGGGCACAATACAGATACTTTCATTGCTCTAAAAATCCCCTGTGATCTGTCCCTTCGTTATTTACCTGCTTTTCAATACTGTCTTTTCGGCTACATGATGGTCAAGCACAGCAGAACCCGTTTGGACCTCTCATGTATCCTAAATGGAGGAAAAGCAGCTTTCAGGAGTGCCCAATAAATATTTGGTCCATCCCCAGGGATGACGTACCCTACCTCAAAAAACCTTCGTGGTGATCTAAAGATCCTTTTGGTATGACTTGTCTTTCCAAGTATGCAGCAGACCCAAGGTGACCTGGAATGACTTTAAGCCAAAAACTTATTACATGAGGTGCGATAATTGCTGAAATGCTCAAAAGGAGGTTCAGTCAAAGCAGAACTCATTCTGGGGAATGATTCTCCACTTTACAGGGCAAAGGCTGGTTCTCCAAAGAGCAGCCATGGAATTTCTGGCAGACAGCGGGGTTCCAGGCTCTGGCTCATTTCCATTCTACATCTTATGGTCTCAGGATATCTTTAAGTTCGGTCACTTCTCTACCCTAGTGGTGGTAGGACCACACATTATTAACAGGAGAAAACAGCATCTGGAGTTAGAAACGTCATCAAATCCTTGGCATTCCCAATTAGGATTATAAGGTATTTTATTTATTTCTTTAAGGGTATCGAAAGGCATGTAGAGTTTTGCTTTACCCTCGGAGAACAAATTATACAAGAATCGATGCCACTATTTTGTATCAGATTAGAAATACTCCTTGAAACTGCCTGTCTGTAAGATTCGACCCTCTCAGGCCGATATACAATGATTTAGTCTTTCTTTGGGCAACAGCCAAAGTCACGCTGAAGAACGTAACTCGAAGACTCTGGAATTGTCTAGAGATCTTAAAAGTTCATAAAACAAAAATATAACAGGCAAGACCTTTGTAGAAAGTGCTCATAAGGCTTTGAAATACCAAATCAATTCTTATTTTAAATAGTGAAATAAAAGGCGCACTCAATATTTAAAGAAGCTCAGAGATGATGAGAACAATTTGCAATGTTTATTATTCTAGAAGAGTCCTTTGAGGTGGCCAGTGCTACTCAAAGGGGAAAAATAAAGCTGTATACATAACACACACTAGTGTATGTTGTTGTGACGCTTTCTTTTTTTTTTTTTTTTTTTTTAATTTTTTTTTTTTTTTTTTTTTTTTATTTTATTTTTGGGACAGAGAGAGACAGAGGATGAACGGGGGAGGGGCAGAGAGAGAGGGAGACACAGAATCGGAAGCAGGCTCCAGGCTCTGAGCCATCAGCCCAGAGCCCGACGTGGGGCTCGAACTCACGGACCGTGAGATCGTGACCTGGCTGAAGTCGGACACTTAACCGACTGCGCCACCCAGGCGCCCCTGTTGTGACGCTTTCAAAGGAGGATACGGCTGGTAAAAATGACTCCTTCTCAGAGGAGGGGGACTCTTTTCTCCTCATTTTCCTGCAACCCCTGGTGGTGTCTAATTGCACCAGGAGGGGCTTTAACCACCCAGCCAAGTTGCCGGGGCCTGAGTTCCCTCATCCCATCAGGGAATGACTATGTAGAACAAAAGCTCTGAGCACCATATCGTCTAAGAGGATTTAGGGAGAAATCTCTGGATGAAGTCTGTACTTCTAAGAGGAAATGTAACTTCAAAGCTGCCCTGGAGCTGGAGGGGCCTTCATTCATTTAAAAAAAAAAAAGCAGGGGGCGCCTGGGTGGCTCAGTCGGTTGGGCGTCCGACTTCGGCTCAGGTCATGATCTCACGGTCCGTGAGTTCGAGCCCCGCGTCGGGCTCTGTGCTGACAGCTCAGAGCCTGGAGCCTGTTTCGGATTCTGTGTCTCCCTCTCTCTCTGACCCTCCCCTGTTCATGCTGTCTCTCCCTGTCTCAAAAATAAATAAACGTTAAAAAAAAAAAAAATTGAAAAAAAAAAAAAAAAAAAAGCAGGAGGAGGAGACTTCTATTAATGTCAGCAGAACCAAAAGTGAAAACTCCCCGGTGTAGTGTTTGCGGATGGTTGGTTTCTTTGCTACACCAGTAGATTAACATAGGCTCAATCTTTTAAACCATTTTTCAGGTACAGTTTTAATATTGAAATGCTTGGTTTGGGATATAGAGGTGACATTTGTTTTGTTTTGTTTTGTTGTTTTGTTTTCTTGTAAGTGTATTTATTTATTTTGAGAGAGAGCACGAGCACGTGGGGGAGGGTCGGAGAGAGAATCCCAAGCTGGCTCCACACCATAATATATAGAGCCCCATGTGGGGCTTGAGCTCACAAAGAGTGAGATCGTGACCTGAGCTGAAATCAAGAGTTGGACACTCAACCGACTGGGCTACCCAAGTGCCCCCAGAGGTGAGGCTTTTAATAGTAATTATGATTTTGCCTAAGAACTCGCATACGGCCTTTCATGTATCACCCATACACCTATTTATTCCAATACTATATGGCCCAAACTGGAATTATGTTATTTATCTGCTTGATTTCTGCGTCATTATGAAATTATCTATTTCCCATTGAGAAACAGGAATGCAACGTCCACACTGTAAGTGAGATCATTAGAACCCCGCTTTGTATCTCTTTGAACAATATGCTGCTATAAATCATAGCCCAAATATTACAGGACAGGGCATAAAAGTAAAACTTGAGCTCTAGTGTGACAGACCGAATGTCTTCCCTCCAAAATTGATACATTGAAGCTGGAACCCCCATGTGACTGTGCTTGGAGACGGGGCCTTTTTCGCTTAGTTTTCAAATTCCATACTCGTCTCCTATTCATCAGTGCCTCTCCTTTTCCAAAACGGCTAAGGATTCTCTGAGGCTGTTTCTGTTAGTCACCGTTTGCTCAGATTTCCTGCCTCCATGGCATTTTTGGATGCGGTCCCGCCTTGGTCCTCCCTCGCTTGTTTCTCCAACTTTCCCTATTATGTAGGATCCTTGGTCCTTCTTTCCCCTGACATCACATGGCCACTCACAGTGTACTGAATTTTCACTGAGGATTGCAGGTGGTAAAGGGGGCTCACAGCACAACTCAGTATGGGTGACAGTGTAAAATACAAGCCAAGAGCCGTCCTAGTCCTCCGGCTGTCCCTGTCATGAGGAAGTGCTCATTGGCCTTAGCTTCCTTGTCATGCAATCCTGCTGGGACTTGGGATACCATGACATTTTCAGGCCTGAGGACACCTGTTTCCTCACTCATTGAAAGCCACTAACTCTTTTCCAAATCACCTTTCTCTAGGCAGGAAAACTCCCCTCCCTCAATACTAGATATCTGGCTGAACTTTGCATTTTGAAAACTTATGGAAGTAGTCTCTAAAGTAAATGCCCTACCTTTTCTAAATCCCCACTTTTAGCAGGAAAAAAAATGAAGAAACACACACATAGGCACACACGTACACACATGTAGATATGCAAACATACAGACATACATGTATAGGACTACCTCTTAATGGAGACTGGTAAAAATCAGAAGGGGAGAGGAAGTAGGAAGCCAAAACAATAACAAAAGACTGAGTTTAAAAATTAAAAGGTCTCCATAACAAAAACAGTGATCCTGATATCTCATTGACTCTTTTGTGTGAAATTGCACGTGCCTGGGCATCAGACAGTATGCAATCAGCAAGCTGTGCTGATCTCAGGGATGAGATTCTGTGATTTAAAAACAAAAACAAAAACGAAACAGGTTATCTTCTAACTTTATATGTTGCGCTAGTTATTTGCAAGGATACCGTATTATTTATGTAACCAGAAAAATCTGGCAAGGTTATTTGTGACTGCGGAAAATTTGCAGTTGTTTCCGAACGGAATCATACTTCAGCAGGGCTATTGCTTCTATCCTGATAAAAGTGATTGCCAGGCTGCCAGAGTAGCCTCAGTATGCATTTCCTCTCTCTCCAGAGCAAGACCTATAAGGACTTGCTTGTGGTCTCTGTGTGTTTGGCTTCCGGTTGCAGTCCGGTAGGATATGAACCTAAATATGCATACGTTTGTATGTCAACCACTGTGTCATTCTGTGTAAGAAAGAAGCCCCGGTTCTTACAGAATAGAACTATACAAAAGCTGCCTTCTGTCTGGAAGGTGCTAGAATTGCACGTTACTCCACAGTAAATGGGCTCCTGAAAACAGCTATGCACATCCTTGGGCTACATTAGGCTACAGATGTGTGCAAAACACCTGCGCCCTAGAAGGAAATCTCAGCAGTTTGGAAACAACAAACAGGGTGTGACTAGGGCAAGGCTGGGCACAGACATCACTGTGGGGAAAGCTTGCGGGCGAGGTGGGCAAGGCAGAAATGAAGTAGGAGCCGAGGTGATGGAGTGCAGCCTTCCGTAAGGGATGGCGACAACAGGGCACACACATAGGGTATCGTGGTCAACATCAGCCTCAACTCAGGCAGTACCGCGTGTCAACAGCAATCTCCGTGCGGAAGGTCACTTTACATCATCTGGTTGGAGCAGCTTCCACAGACTAATGTAGCTGTGATGTTAGGGCTGTTCTTTCCATCCTATGGAAAATCAGTAAAGGGTACGGGCCAGGACTGCGGTTCACCTTTGCCTGGTGGCTGATGTTTCTTGGACTTCTTAGAAGTCTCTTTTACGTCGGGCGGTGGTGGGGGGGGGGGGAGGAGGGTATACTCCAAAATGGATCGTGATAAAACTGAATCACATGCTATAGACAACCTCAGGAGGACCTATAGGAAGAATGTTTCAAACTTACTTAATTATGATTAATTTCATTATATTGAGAAATAAAGAATACTCCAAAAGAGTAAATCTCATAAAAGGGGATCCCATCTCTTTTCTAACTAAAGAACCAGGAATGGAGAGAAGGAATACAAAACATATGTCGCGATAAGTGTGTAAAGCTTCACTTTAATGGGAAGTAATTTTAATGTATTTTAAAAGTTTGAATAGGGGCACCTGGGAGGCTCGGGCGGTTAAGCGTCTGACTCTTGGTTTCCGCTCGGGTCATGATCTCACGGTTTGTGAGTTCGAGCCCCACATCGGACTCCGTGCTGACAGTGTGGAGCCTGCTTGGGAGTCTCTCATCCTCCCTCTTTCTCTGCCCCTTCCCTGTTCATGTGCTCTTTCTCTCTTCCTCAAATAAATAAATAAACTTTTTATAAAAAAGTTTGAATATACTTCAGATACTGTGGTATTGGTTGGCTGTATTCATTTTGCATTGCCACAGAAACAGATCACCACAAAATGAGTGGCTTAAAAGGACACATATTTATCATCTTACAGTTTTGGGGGTCAGAAGTCTGGCATGGGTCTCCCTGGGTAAAACCAAGCTGTTGGCAGTGCTGCGTTCCTTCTGGAAGCTCTAGAGAAAAATCGGTTTCCTTTCCTTTGCCAGCTTCTAGAAGCTGCCCACATTCCTTGTCTGAAGGACCCCTTCCTCCACCTTCGAGGCCAGCAAGGTTTATCCCTTTCATCTTTCTTCTGGAGAGATCCCACCTTCTGATCCCAATCAGTCAGGCAAGATTCTCTGTTAGGTTTTGTTTTTTTTAAATTTTTTTAGATGTTTATTTTTGAGAGAGAGAGAGAGAGAGACAGAGCATGAGTGGGGGAGGAGCAGAGCAAGAGGGAGACACAGAATCCAAAGCAGGCTCCAGGCTTTGAGCTGCCAGCACAGAGCCCGATACGGGGCTCGAACTCACGAACCGCGAGATCATGACCTGAGTTGACGTCGGACGGTTAACCAGCTGAGCCACCCAGGTGCCCCAAGATTCTCTGTTTTTAAGGATCCATGAGATTACATTGGGCCCTTCTTGATAATCCAGATAATCTTCTCATCTCAAGGTCCTTAAATTATACCTAAAATCCCTTTTGCCATGTAAGGTTAACATGTTCATAGGTTCCGGAGATTAAGTCATGGGCATCTTTGGGGGCTATTATTCTGCCTCCCATACTGGCTATGAAATGTGGTGTGATAATACAGAATAATAGCACTGAAATGTTTGCACAGAGCTTTTTGAGTCTGCTGACATTTCATTTCTACTACCATTGCCTGTGTATTTTCATAAAAACACACTTTGAAAAGTGGTACACTATCATTTTGTGATGTCAAAGCAGCAAGAGTTAACCCTGAACAACGACCACTTACGACAAAATGGTACCCGCAGATTGCTGCATTAATTACCTGATGTTAGACCATCATGCTTCATGAAGATGGCATTTGTAAGTGTGGTTATTTAAGTACAAAGAAATAATTTGTCCCAGTATAAAGCGGTTAGAAAACATTAATTTGCGAGGATCGAGTAACGGGAAATAATTTGTGATGGGAAAAATTCCACTGAAATCTGGAATGTGAGTATATTAGATTTGTTTCCTTTCCCATTTGCCGAGCAGCTTTTTATTACTAACTCATCTGTAAGGCTAATGAATTGTCTCTTTAAACACCGTGTACTTAGTTTTATGGTTTAAAAAATTAGTGTTATTAAAGCATCTTAAGTAAGAGAGGCTCTTTGAATTCCATCACATTTGGCTAGTGAAAGTAAATTGCATAATTATTACTTTGCTGGCTTGAAATGCTGGTTCTGATACTCAAGTTCATTGCCTCAGAATATTAAATAAAAAAGAGACAGCCAATAATCAGGATTACAAGAAATTGCTAAGGAAAGGATCCCTAAAGAATGAAGAGTATGATACCACATATGAGGAATTTGTGTTATAAATGTTTTTACTTGCTTTTATGTATATATATATATATGTATGTACATATGTATGGACATATATATACGTATACTTTTATATGTATACATATACATATACTACGTATATACATATCCTTTTTTTTTTTGAGCAATCTCTACACCCAATGTAAAGCTTGAACTTAAAACCTTGAGATCAAGAGTCACATACTCTACCGACTGAGCCAACCAGGCACCCTTTATTTGGCACGTTTAAAAATGGTTCATTTCCAAGGGATTTCTAATGAAGTGCAACAGATACTTTGGTTTCTCTCCTGGCATATATTTCTCCTTCCCTCCTTCTTAATATATCCCCAGCTGTTTATAGTGCATGGGCATGATATCTTTCATCCAACCCTTGACTCAAAGGATTAATCTAAGCAAATCAGTATGATTCCCTTCCATCGACCGTAGGGATTTGCACAAGCATGGTCATATACAGCAGAGTTTGCATAGGGCATTTTTCATTGGGGACTTTGATTTATGGCTTAGGGACTCTTTCTTTTGGGTGGCTTTGGGGGTGGAGGCCAGCCTTGAAACTGAAAAAAGCGTATCTGAACATAAAACCAGCCATTTTGTAAGGAGTAATTAGGTCATTTAATTATTTTATGATCGATCTGGCACGGACATGGAACACCAGTGTGGGAAGGAATATGGAAGTGAAAGAGATTGATTTATACTCATAGGTTCTAGAAAAAGGAGGCACAGGACACTCAGAGAGCCAAACAGAGGGTTCCTAAAACCTTGAACTGGGGTTTCTCCTGCTGAATGCAGGCAGAGAGAACCAAAAAACCTGTGGACTGCAGTCTTTCCTGGGAGTTAAGGGTGGTATGGTTTTGGGCATGTGGAAAACACACTTGTTGGTTCATTTGAATGCAACTAGGTTAACCGGAAGGGGTGAACGATCATGGTGGGGGGAGGATGCCACCATGAGGCTTATGGCTTGATTGTAAATGTTGAAATGAGTGGGTGGGGGGCAGATTCAGGAAAACTGAGTAAAGGTTCAAAAGAAGTGTCAGGGAAGGGACATTGTGGCAACAAAACATTTTTTTCCTTACATGCCGCTAGCTAAACAAAAGGAGAAAGATAATGCTGAAAGAATTGCAGAGACATGGAGGAAAAATCCTGCTAAACAGAGCCTGAGTCTTAAAATTGCCACAAAAGTTCCACATCCCTTGTGTTTGTCAACACATCGTACTTGCATATTCTGTTACTTTCAACCAAAACCATCTTAAATGATGCTTCAAGCAATGTGTAAATACATTCTCCTTTCAACAAATACACTTGCATCGACACTGACTGCCATTCTTAATCTCAGCAAGTAGACAAAGAAAACTGCCAAAGGTTTGAAGATCCTCTCAGTTGTCATTAACATCTTAATTAATCCAATTCAGTACATTGGCAAATGTTTTTCTTAATTTAGGTAGGTCCACAGTATTGGGTTAATCATAATCATTGGTGCATAATTAATCATCATTGCATAGCTTTCTTATCGGTTTATGTAATTTGTTTCGATAGCAATGGGCACCCTAACCCCCCCCTCCCCAAACTAAAAGATAACCAATATCTTACATCAACCCAAATATTGTCTCTCTACTTCCTCAGGGGAAGTAACTACGAACCTCACAGTTGTGTTCGGTCATTCCCTTCTTTTTTATATGTAGTCTGATGATCTAGATTCGTGTGCCTAACAGCATATTGTTTATGTTGTCTGTTTTGAGCTTTATTAAAAAGATCATGCTTTCTGTAGCCTCATGGGACTTGTGCTTTTTAGCCAACGTAATCACTCCAATTTATGCACATTGTAGCAAGTAACTACTTTTTAAGGTACACTGTTCTGTGAATATGTCACTCTGTTGTGTGACTATGTCACAATTTCTTTGTATATTTTACCATTAACAGGCAATTTTGAAGTGTTTCCAGGATTCTTATACTATAAACCCTTTTTAAATAAATAATCTTGTATATGTTTCCCAAAGCACATGTAGAAAGATTTCTCTTTGGTCTATATCAAGGAATAAAATTGCAGTCATAAGATAAGAAAAATATGTATATCATGCTATACTGCCATCCAAGGGGTTAACAAATTTACACTTCCACCAGCAAGTATAAGACATCCAAAACTTGGAATCTTTAGATATCTTGATATGTGCTAATCAAACATGACTTCTGATTTTAATCTTGGTACACATTTTCCAGATTACTAATAAGATTAAACATCTTTTCACATTTCTCACTATATGAATTCCCCTTTCTGGAAATAGTTGTTCATGCTTTTTGTCAATTTTTTAAGTATGCTGTCTACTTTAGAAAATGATCAACTTATTAACTTTGCTTTTATGATTAGCACTTTTTATTTATTTTATTTATTTAAAAAATTTATTAATGTTTATTTCTGAGAGAGAGAGAGAAAGAGAGAGCATGAGCAGGGGAGGGGCAGAGAGAGAGAGGGAGACACAGAATCCGAAGCAGGCTCCAGGCTCTGACCTGTCAGCACAGAGCCTGAGGTGAGGCTCCAACTCGTGAACCTGGAGATCGTGACCTGAGCGGAAGTCAGATGCCCAACCTACTGAGCTACCCAGGTGCCTCAGTTTAGCACTTTTTAAAGTCTTATTTAAGAAATGGTTTCTTAATGTAGCCTTATAAAATAGTCACCTGCATTTTCTTCTAACACTGTTAAAATTTGTCTGATTTTTTATGTCTTTCATCATCTGGAATTAATTTTTGTTTATTATATGATATGGATATGTTTTATTAATCTTTTTTTCAACTTTTTCATATAGATAATAAGATTTTAGGGTTTTATCCCTAGCAATCTATCATGACACTTCTATTTATATATCATTGTTTTATTTATGCACTGTTTCCTTTCTGTATTCTTTATTTTATTTGCCAATTGTCTTCCCCTGCCCAACACTATATCATTTTATTTTCTCCAGCTTTATTGAGATATTATTGATATGTAACATTTATTTATAAGTTTAAGATATTCAGTGTGATGATTTGCTATACCATATTCATTATTACAGTTGATCATTAGTGTGGATATTTGAAGGAGGAGAGGAATTTCCCAGGCTAATGAGCACTGTGGCTATTTTGAACCCTTTTCTCTCCCATAAAACTCTCAGGATGTGCTTGTCAAGTTTTATCAACAATTCTGCTCAGCTTTTGATTAGGATGACATTGAGTCTATATGTCAGTTTGGGGAGAATTAATATCATTTGAGAATGATATTTTTATCCATGAACATAGTCTATGTCTCTACTTATTTAGAAGAGATATGATTACAATTTTTCATTATTTCTAAAGTTAACTCTTTATTTTTTATCCCCTCAAATTGTTTTATAACAATGATTCTCAATGTTGACCAAATATAAAAATTACTTGAGAAGGTTAAAAAAAAATGATGCTTGAGCCCCACCTCCAACAATTAAATCCCCATCTTTGGAGGTAGGGCTCTGACATTGGTTTTAAAAAAATTTTTTCTTTTGACATTTATTCATTCTTTGTGAGACAGAGAGAGACAGAGCGTGAATGGGGGAGGGGCAGAGAGAGAGAGGGAGACACAGAATCCGAAGCAGGCTCCAGGCTCCGAGCTGTCAGCACAGAGCCCAACATGGGGCTCGAACTCATGGACCATGAGATCATGGCCCAAGCTGAAGTCGGACACTTAGCCAACTGAGCCACCCAGGTGCCCTTGACCTTGGTATTTTTAAAAGCTGTGCATGGTGATTCTCTTTTGCAGTGTGAAGAGATAACTACTCTTAAAAAGTAATTCTAGTTAGTAAATTATCTGTTTGTATTCACTAACGCCAGATGTTTTGTGCGATCTTAATGAACTCTTACGTGGAAGAGATGAAAGAGAAACTCCTACAGGGACAGAAGCTGCCACTGGTTAACGTAGAGACAAGTGGCTTCTCTGTTTTCAAACCTAAATCCATTCTGCCTATGGCAGTGAGTTAGTGCCTCCATTACTTTCCAAAGTTGTCGTGGAGGAATGTACTGTAGGTGGCATTTCAGAAGTGAAGGAAAGTGTGGATTATTTAAGTATAGTCTTTGTCAAATATAAAAGTGCAGGAACTTTGATAAAGTTTCCCTAAAGGAAACTCCTGATACCTTTGGCTAGAACTAGAACTAAGGGCACACTTCTTTTTACATGAAAAGACATTTTATTTTATATTAATATGAAAGAAAAATAAGTTTAACATACAGATGTCATCTTCATATCAGTATAAAGCTGATGAACAATCCAAAATGTGCACAGTATGTGAGTGGACAGAAGGGCTATTCGTAATCAGTGACAGGTAGATATCCCCATTGGTCAATATCAGCACATCAAAGACGTGCATATAAGGTATGTGTCATCTATGATAATATTCTGTGCTAATAAGGGTATTTGGGTAACAGACAACTTTTAAACACAAGTCATGAGACTGTAAGTAGATATAACTTTCTTCAGACAATTTGTGTATCAAAATCTTCTCCTTCTTGGAATTCATTAAAAATGGAAAAATAGTCTAAACATATGTTAACAAGACATTAGTAAAGTATAATATGGCGTATCCATGCAGTGTTGTTATTATATTCCTTTCAGTTTTCCAGTATTTGAATTGCCATCCTATGTTTGGAGAATCTCCCAGTGTGGCTTAAGCAACAGCAATTTATGTTCTCAGCATTCTGGAGGCTAGAAATCTGACATCAAAGTGTGAATAGGGTTGGTTTCTTCTAAGGTATCTTTCCTTAGCTTGTAGATGGTCTTCTCCCTGAGTGTTCACATTGTCTCTCATCGGTACCTATTTGTGTCCAAATTTCCTTTATTTCATTTTATTATCTTATTTCATTTGTATTTTAGAGAGAGAGCATGATCAGGGGAGAGGGGCAGAGAGAGAGAGAGAGAGAGAGAGAGAGAGAGAATCTTAAGCAGTCTCCATGCTCAGCATGGAGCCCAATGCAAAGCTTGATCCCACGACCCTGAGATCATGACCTCAGCAAAAATCAAGAGTCAGAGACTCAACCGACTAAGCCACTTACGCACCCCAAATTTCCCTTGTTTATAGGTCATATCGGATGAGGGCTCACGGTAACAATCTTGTTTTAGTTTGCTTCTTTAAAGACCCTTTCTTCAAATTCAGTTACACTATGAGATAACTGCATTTAGAACTTCAACATATGAATTTTGGAGGCACATGACTGAGCCCAGAACACTCATTTACCCGGCTTCTCTTTGACTTGGGCTCAGCCAGTAAGATTCATTCCCTCTGGAATTTGAGTTAAGAAACAGTTACATAAAGAAACAGGGAAAGTAGAAAATGCTTTCTGGGTAGAGGTAAAAGTGCTATAAGCAACATCCAGTTTCTAGGGAAGTAGTGGCTATAGTGATGGGTTGGCAGCTGCAGCATCCAGAGGCAGAAGCAGTAATGTCCTCCCCAGACTCGTTCTATTTCTTCCATTGTTCATGCCATTTTATGAGCCGGTATCTCTAGGCTTCTTGGTGATTTTACGAGATGCTCAGTGTCCTCTTAGTAAATTTCTCTCTCCTTAAATTGGCCAGAGTTAGTTTCTATGACATAAAATCATCAAGGCTGACCAATACAGCCCATATGGTGGGCTGAATATTATATAGCCATCAATAAGAAGATTTTCGAAGAATTCAGTGGTGTTGGTAATATTTAAGATATATTGCAAAGTGAAAAAGGTTATAATACAGTGTATGTAGTAGGATCTCAAGTTTATTTATACTCTCTATATGTATAATCATAGACAATGGAAATATAT
This sequence comes from Panthera uncia, assembly GCF_023721935.1. NCBI lineage: Eukaryota > Metazoa > Chordata > Mammalia > Carnivora > Felidae > Panthera > Panthera uncia. The sequence continues at coordinate 16,703,773 of NW_026057584.1, forward strand.
CAAATGTTTATAGTAATTATCTGTGGTTGTTGAGGTTACATTTGACTTGCGTTTTCTCTTAGACTCGCTGAATTTTGCAAATATTCTATATATTACTTTTATTTTTTATCATACAACAGTTAGGAAAGGGAAATTGAATTCAGCATGGCCCTTTTGGAATTTTGTTTATTCCCATATTATTGGCCTAGATGTATCTTTCTGAGCTTCCATGGCAATCTTCCTGACAACTTTCACTACCTTTCATGTTTCTAACACAGTCTTCAGCACTTTCTGAATGTGCTTGTTAGTCCTTCCTACCAATGGTTAAGTTTCTTTAGGAAAGTCACTAAACCTCACATCCTTATATGACTAGTGCAAACGCAGTATCTGGCTTAGAGCAAATGCACAGCAGATATTTGTTGAATGAAAGCATAAAGCTGCTTTAATGCAATTTGATAGTTTTATTCACCACCACTGATTCCGACATTTCCCAAGATTATTATTTAACCCCATCTGTCTATCTGTCTATCTTGTTCAAGCAACCAAAGTAACTAATAAACTAATAACCAATAACCAATAAGGCAGGGCTACAAAAATGTGACACTGCAGCCTAGGAATATGGATTTTGGAGTCACGATCATAGAGGTGGTCGTCAGAGGTGTCGGCAGGGGGACACGAAAGAGAACGCTGAGGAAGACAGTGTAGTGATAAAAAGAAAAAACCTTGACGCAAGAACCCGCTCATTTGTGGGGCGGGAATTAGAAGAGGCATAATCAGAGGGGATCCGGAAGGAATATCAGAGAGCAGGGGAAGAGCCCGGAAGTGCATGTCATAAAATGCCAGGAGGAAAGCGCTTGACAGAGAAGACACTGGCTTTCAGCCTCTGCATCAGTTATGATAGGCTGTGCCTGGTTACAAATAAACTCAGATCTTTCAGTGGCTGAACATAATAGCTTGTTTCTTGCTCACATTACAGTCCAAGATGGGTGGCCTTGGTTCCTGGGTGAGTCAGGGAACAAGGCTCCTTCTATCTCATGGCACCAGCTTTCATAGGACCTTGCTGTGCTGAGAGAGAGGGGGAGAGAAGTTCCTTGGAAAAGCCCTTGATCTGAAAGTGATTTATGTCCTTCTGCTTATATTCCATTGGTAGGAACCAGCCGCAGCTAAATGTAAAATGCAAGAGTCAGGCAGCTTCTTCCTAGAAATAAATCTGTACTATGGGAGGAGTAGATGTGTTTTGGAAGACGGGTGGCTGGTCTTCCTCAGTGTTTGATGGCCAAGCAAGGGTAAGAAAATCAGGCCTGAGGAATATCGTGGCTACATTTGGTGATTTCAAGTCATTTGGTGATCTTCGGTAGAATGAGAGGGACTGAAGCCACATTTCAGTCGTTAAAAGACAAGTGGACATTTGAAGAGGTGCAGGTAGCAGACAGAAGAGATAGATGTATTTGTCAAATAGCTAGCCAGTGCGCAGGGAGTTAGGACAAAAAAATAACCGATTGAAAAGGGAGTAGGACAGAAGGAAAGGTTTTATTTTCACAACTATGTGGATCTGAGTATGTACAAAATAAGCAGCAAGAAATGGAAATGAGACAAGACCAGCAAGAGAAGAGAACACAGATGCAGGGATTAGCAACGGGCAGGAAGAGGAGGAGTCTTCCAGAGAGACTGGAGATTTAAAACAAGGATGGACATACGTGGTGTGCCAGTGGAGAAGACAGTCCACTGTTGAGCACTATCCAGAAAAGCAGGAAGAAAGGCCACCTGCTCTGGTTGAGGGATAGGGATATAGGGTCGGATTGCAGGGAAATATAACAAATATGGAATCTCCAGTGTAAACCCAGGGGAAAGTTTCAGGAGATAAATAAAATAATAGCTAAGTAGAGGAGATCACAAAGCTGAGGTTAGAGATTTATAGACATCCCAATCAGATAATAAAGCTCTTGGTCATATTCTCCTTTTCTTATGAGTAATTTTCCATTCTCTCTCTCTCTCTCTCTCTCTTTGGAGAAAGAGATTTATTTTAAGTATCAGTTAAGCTAGGCACAACTTTTGAGGTCAAACCAGTAAACTATGCAAATAGACTGGAAATAATAATTTCTTTTTTCAGTGCTTGGTACTGTAGGTTGGCAAAGAAACACAGCAATGTGAATATGAAAAAAAAGTCATGTACAATTACTGAAATATACAAATTGAGGGTGTTATTTTTACTTATCCTTTCATATTTCAAATGGCTTCTGAGTAATGATCCTTGTAAATGTTTGTTCACAAATAGAGGTATGAATTCTGTGTGGGTGTTAATACCATTTAAAAACTGGAATTACTTAAGATGCATTATTGGTGCAGAAGGTGGTAGTTATTTTTCCCTTCTAATATGAGGGTAAATACAAATAACATTGTTAGAGAAGAGTGAAGTAATTTTCACTCAGTTGAGTGGCAATGTTTTTCATTTTATGACTCTTTTTAGCCTGCAGGTTGTTACTTTTCAAAGTGTATTTAAGAATAATCTCTTTTCCTTCTATACTTCCTAGGAAACACTAAACCTATCCATTATCAAAGACTCCTACCAGTTTAAACCCAATTTTAAATCTATGACTTTTTCTAGGCCAAGAAGGAGCTAGCAATATCCACCCAGAAGGCATTTGATAACCCACTAAACTGACCTCAGCATGAGCCAGATTATAAAGGAAAAGAAAATAATTCATCCCACGTTCAGCCTTAAGTTGAAATATTTCTAATTAGATACAGAAATAATTATTTATATGCACATCTATGTCCACAAACACACTCAAAAATATATCATTGGCTATTTTTAAAACCTTTTTGGCATCATTTCCTCAGTCATATAAACATTGAATAAAACGAGCTTATAAGAAAATTTAAAAACACATATTTTAATATGGACACATTCTATTTTATTTTATTTTTTTCTTTTTTAGTTGGTGCTTTTAATTTTCTTTTTTTTTTCCAATATATGAAATTTATTGTCAAATTGGTTTCCATACAACACCCAGTGCTCATCCCAAAAGGTGCCCTCCTCAATACCCATCACCCACCCTCCCCTCCCTCCCACCCCCCATCAACCCTCAGTTTGTTCTCAGTTTTTAACAGTCTCTTATGCTTTGGCTCTCTCCCACTCTAACCTCTTTTTTTTTTTTTTTCCTTCCCCTCCCCCATGGGTTTCTGTTAAGTTTCTCAGGATCCACATAAGAGTGAAAACATATGGTATCTGTCGTTCTCTGTATGGCTTATTTCACTTAGCATCACACTCTCCAGTTCCATCCACGTTGCTACAAAAGGCCATATTTCATTCTTTCTCATTGCCACGTAGTATTCCATTGTGTATATAAACCACAATTTCTTTATCCATTCATCAGTTGATGGACATTTAGGCTCTTTCCAGAATTGGCTATTGTTGAGAGTGCTGCTATAAACATTGGGGTACAAGTGCCCCTATGCATCAGTACTCCTGTATCCCTTGGGTAAATTCCTAGCAGTGCTATTGCTGGGTCATAGGGTAGGTCTATTTTTAATTTTCTGAGGAACCTCCACACTGCTTTCCAGAGCGGCTGCACCAATTTGCATTCCCACCAACAGTGCAAGAGGGTTCCCGTTTCTCCACATCCTCTCCAGCATCTATAGTCTCCTGATTTGTTCATTTTGGCCACTCTGACTGGCGTGAGGTGATATCTGAGTGTGGTTTTGATTTGTATTTCCCTGATAAGGAGCGACGTTGAACATCTTTTCATGTGCCTGTTGGCCATCCGGATGTCTTCTTTAGAGAAGGATATGGACACATTTTAAAATAAAAACTTGAAAATGCTCTCTATCTTAGAATTACTTCTTTTGAATAATGAGAATGCATTTAAAATCTTTTAATATCCATACTCCTCAATCTATATGGTATTTTATACAAAATAAATAAAATCATGTTTACACGTGAGGAAAGGAAATATAAATGTAACTTAAAATTAAATTTGGCCTCATTGGTTCTAGAATTCTAATATATAAGCATTGTCCCTAAAGAAAAACTTTTATGGAAAATTTTTAAAGTATTCATGAGCTAAACTTCAATAAAAGTTCATATTGTTTCCACAAAACGGAATAGCAAACTGGGTTCATTTTATTACATGGAGTCAGAAAATACTATATATGGTTTGTGTGTGTGTGTGCGCGCGCACATCATATATATGTCCTACAATATATATATGTTATATAAGGGTCAAATCACATATATATGTCTCTATATAGATATATATAAAATTGTGAAAATGGGTTAAATTCCCATAAGCAATACATGATCCTAAAATACCACAATATAATGAAATCATGACAAGTTGGTTTATTACATTTTTCTCATATATCTGATTTTTCTAAAGCTAGAGAGAAAAATTACCAAATGTTTATAGACAGATGGTTTAAACTTAATCAGATTAAGTATCAACATGGAAATCAATTCAAGGTCTGAAAATCCCAAGAATGCTTAAAAAAAAAATCTATAACAAGGCAACTTCATAAGACAGAATTAGGCAGAGGCCTCATATTTCATCTGCCGGATTTATTCTGCAATTGACGTGTTAAGTGTCCCTCCAATAAGCTGTCTTTGTAAATGGTTTGCCAAAGTACAGTTCTGAATTTAGTATAAATGTATTGTTTGACAGTTGGGATTGGACACGTGTAACTAGTTTCTTTTTCTTTAAAAACTAGCTTTAGCACAAGTTTGTCTAACTTGAAAAAGCACAAAGAGTTCCAGATTGGTAGTATCCATCATTAACTTCAGCTCTTGTAGGGTACTGAATAATCATGGTGTCAGTGGATAGTCATGGCTGTTATGTAGAATCAATTTATTATTATTTGTTTCTAAGTCTGTCTATCTCTCTATATATACGTTCTTTCAACTTCCTTGAGTAGAATTTAACATAAAAATATATTCATCTTGAAGAGATTATGTGCACTCTCACATCGATTGCAACCTTATTCGTAACAGCCGAGATTTGCAAACAACCCAAATGTTGATCAACAAATGAATGGATAAGAAAATATGGTACAGCTGAATAGTGGAATATTACTCAGTCTTAAAAAAGGAGGAAATCCTGCCATTCATGACAAATGGATGGCCTTGGGAGACCTCATGCTAAGTGAAATAAGTCCATCACAGAAGAACAAATACTGCATGGTTCCACTTATATGAGGTATTTAAAATAGTCAAATTCATAGAAGCAGAGAATAGAATGGTGTTGCCAAGGCATGGGAGGAAGGGGAAGTGGGGAGTTGGTCAATGTGGGCAAAGTTACAGTTATACAAGGTAAGTTCTAGAGATCTGTTATAAAACATAGAGCCTATAGTTAATAGCGTGATGTTGTACACTCAAGAACTTGTTAAGAAGATTGATCTCATGCTAAGTGTTCTTACCGCAGAAACAAACCAAAGCATAACAGACAAACAAGAAAAGTAAGGAGATACATAAAATCTCTTGGAGGTGATGGATGTATTTATAACTTTGCTTGTCAAGAAGGTATCATAGTATATGCTTATGTCCACATTCATCAAGATATGTAATTAAATATATTCAACTTTTTGTAGATTAAGTATACTTTGATAAAGTTAAAAAAAGAGATATATTTGTGGGGGGAAAAAGCATAGCTCTTCTTTGGTTGTGGCAAGAAAAGACAAGTAAACATCTTCTATGCCAAAACACATTTGCAGTCAAGTCCATTTTTGTATCTGTGTTGCCTGGTCATTTATGTACTCCCTACCCTCCATTTCTCCCCCTATCCCACAGTCGTAGATATTTAAGGACCTACGCACCAACAGTGGAATCAAGGTCCCAAAGTACAGACCTATGAGAGGATTTTGATAGATGACCTGCAATAAAGAAATGTTTTTGTCCATACAAAGAAACAGCCTTGGTATAATTAATATCAACTTGCCCCTACATTTCTACAAAAAATGATAATCTAGAGTCAATTTTACCCCACTGAAATATATAGTCAAGAATAGTCACCAGGGTAAATCAAGACCAAGTTCTGCTTTTGCCTGAGTTAACTAGATTGCTGTCTCCCTCTTAGGAGCCTTAATTAGTTATACTCCACAAAATATGACTCAAAAACTTGGCTCAGGGTTTTAGGAAGAGACAAAAGCTTCTTAGGACCACCGGAACATCTTTCTCTCCCTGCAGCCATTGACAGGCTTGTGAGGCTGTCACAGCTGAATAGTAACTTTTCTCAACGGCATAAACAGCATTTCTATTCTGGGCTCCTTCTTACCCCTACCAACTACCCTTGGGAAACCACTGGGCCACTATATTCTTACATGAGTCCTCTTACACAGCTTACTTCATATTTTCATTATAATTTTACACAAGAAATAGAATTTCTATTTTTACTTTTTTCCCTGAAGGTGAAGGAGGTGATTAAGAAATTTCTGAAAGTTGAATAGCTCTCACTTCCTCCCAGCTCCTACTTTATTGAAGAATGTAGGATTTCTGAGACTCTCAAAAACCAAACTCAGGGGACTGTACTCATATTTCAGATCTCAGAACTGATCCATTCAGAGGGTTATATTTTGTTCTTCATTTAAAACCTCTGGATACCAATTTGTCATATAATCAGTGGTGAACAATGAAGGTAGGTATGTGAAAAAGACAGTTCTTGTCATAGGGATAATGTCACATCTACCTATTTAAACTTCCATACTGTACATTTTTTTCTTCCAAATATTTCAGACTGACAAGCAATTTCTATCTTGTAAAATGTAACTTTCAGTTTAAGTAACAGCTTCTTAAGAGTTGTTTTGATCACCTCAACTTTAAAATAAGAATATCAAAGGAGAAAATTGCAAAATAACGCTTTTGCTGTAATGCCCTATTTTTCTAGCCATAAATACCTATTCAATTCAAACAAACAAAGTGAAAAGCCATTCCCTTAGTCATGTGAGTATACCCAAATCAATTAATTAATAAGAAGAAAGTATCTATTAAGCTCTGAGGGTTTTTTTTTATGCAGATGTTTAAATTCTCCGAGGAGATTTTCACATCTGCGTGTAAGATGGGGACTCATGGAACGCGTCATCGAATACAAGTATGGCTCCTCTTATCTAGTGTGGCGTTACAAACCATCTCAAAACTTAGTGGTTTTAAACAATGCACATCATTGATTTTGCCCATGAAGTTACAATTTGAGCAGGATTTGGCAGAGAAGACTGATCTCTGCTCCACTCAGTATCCAGCGGAGCTGCTCAACCGTGGGCGAGTTGGTAGTGACTGTTAGCTAGGAGTGCAGAAGGGGCTGAAGGTTGGGAGTTTTAGTTCCCTTCCACGAGAGCCCTTCCGTGTCACGTGGGTTTCCTCCCCACATGGTGGCTGCATGCCAAGCACAAGCATCATGACAGAGACAGCCAGGAAGAGGCTCCACAGGGTTTATGGCTTGGCTTTGGAAATCAAAGAGTGTCACGTCCACTCCATTCTATTCACTAGAGACAAGTCACCAAGGCTAGTTCATACTCAGGCCACATTCAAGGGGAAAGGGGTTAGCTCAATGTCTTGATGAAAGGAAGGTCAGAGAATTTGTGGACATATTTTTTAAACCACTGCACTGTGAAACAAGGAATGCTAAAAATAAATGTTAGATAGACTCTGAAGAGCTAGAAAGGTCAATTTTCCCTTGAATTATAATTTTTAAATGCCATTTATTAAACTTCTGGCATGTGTTTTATATCTCCTTTTAGTAATCCTTACACAAATTCTAAGTATTTTCCATTTTACAGATGAAGAGATTCACAATTAGAGTAAGAAAGGATTTGCCCAAGGTCACACAGGCAGTAAACGGTAGAACCAAGAATTACAACTGGATCCTTTCTGCTACTCCATGCCAAAGTTCTAAGGAGGGATGAGATCTGACCCAGAGTTTGACAGCTGGATGAGCTATAAGTGGCCATGGATATATGGATATATATCTTTCCAGAGACATAAGAAGAGAATAGTGATGTTCTCTGTCTGCAAGAGGATATGATAAAAGATATAGGAATGCACCATATACTTTCCACAAGCATCATTCGGCTGGATCACCATATTTATGTGTACTCTCTTGGTGACCATACCTGAGACAGGTGTGGAATGAAAACAGTCTACTGACCCTTGCTTTCTGGGAGATCTGGCAAAAGTCTTTTCAGATACGCTGGTTCTAGTGTATTCCTGGGAAGGTCAGGGACAGTGAAGAGAAGGCTGGACCGTGGAGGAGGTGGCAGACTAGAGCCAAGTCAGACATCCTAGAAGAGCCAGTAAAGCTTACTAGTAAGATGTCAGCTAAGTCGATACATATAATTTCTAGAATTATTACCCACTTGGAATTTGGTGCTACCTTTTTTCCATAAAGAACATCTGGTTCTCAGTGTGGGTGTGGGCAGTCAGGCATATAAAACATTTTTCCATGTTCTTCTTTAAGAAGTTATGGGATACTACTGTCTTAAATTTTACATCAATTTATTTTGAATTGCGAAATGAACAGTGTCATTCTTTTACTCAAGAAAAAAATCTCTATTCACTTTTGTTTCAAAAACACTTTTGTAGCACCTATTATGAACCAGACACAGTGGCATATGCTTTACAAAGAGTAAAAAACAAAAAACAAACAAACAAAAATCCACCTACCCACTGTAAGTTACTGTTCTTACAATACTTACGATTCTTATAATACAACCATAAAAGCTTACCATTATTGTGCCTTTTTCTTTTTTCTTTTCTTTTCTTTTCTTTTCTTTCTTTTCTTTTCTTTTTTTTTTGTGGATAAGGAATAGGGTAAATAAAAGTTGATCTGGGTCCATCTCAGAGGCAGTGTAGTGTAAAAGAAAGGATCCTTGAATTTGAAAATTGCCACCATTGTCTTGGGAAACTCATTAACTTCTCTGAGTCTTGTTTCTTCTGTGTAAATTGGCTGTGCGAATTAGATGAAATAATCCATAGGGAAATATATAAAAAAGTATTCCATGAAGTGAAGAATTATCAAAATATTGAGTAAAACTTTGTTAATGAGGATGAATGATGGGATGTGTTCCCAGGTCACAGGGGGCAGCTTTGGACCAGGACCGCTGTCTCTACTAACGTAAAGCATCTTTCAATCCACAGACTTCTGTTAACAGATCCTCCTGGGTTGGCTCTAGAGTTACTTCTGCTGTCAGCTGACCTGATCATGGAAAAATAAATGTGCATTACAATAATAAAATATGGTTTTTTTTTGTATGATAAAGAGAAGTATGCATAAGCATTTTAGGTTACACCATGGTTGGCTTACATGACTCTATTATTGATCCTTCAAGTTTTCCAATTCTTTTTGCTAATAAAGTTTTTTTTTATTTCTTTTGTACACAATACTGATTTTTAAAAATTGTTACCTTTCCAAAACACTTACCTTTTAAAAATTGTTACTTTACCTTATTTATCACAGATTTATCCTTACTGTTGCACTCTAGTGAAAAGTAGATGGAAAACTCATTTACTCTTAATTATATAGGTACCCTTCTATGACTGTATATGAAACTTCAACCAGAACAAAAGTGTATATATACATACACATATACATATACATATACATATACATATACATATACACATATACACAACACATTATGTTACAAATTACCTGCTAAATACATGTAAAAATATATTTTTTAACATTTATTCATTTTTTGAGAGGCAGAGAGAAACAAAGTGTGAGCAGAGGAGGGGCAGAGAGAGAGAGGGAGACACAGAATCTGAAGCAGGGTCCAGGCTCTGAGCTGTCAGCACAGAGCCTGATGCGGGGCTCGAACCCACGAACTGTGAGATCATGACCTGAGCCAAAGTTGGACGCTGAACTGACTGAGCCACCCAGGCGCCCTTATGTAAAATGGTTTTTAAAAATACACATAAAATTAAATACATATGTTTCCTCCTCTCCATATATATGACATATATATTTAATTTAATATGTGTTTTTATATATTTAACATGAAAATTTGTATTTGACTTAGCATGTATTTAATTTGTCCCCTGAATTCATTGCCATCTTTATATACTTGCAACTCCAGACTACAAATATTATGTGACAAAATAATGAAATACCATCTGAAGGGGTAAGAAAAGCTGAACAGTATGCTAAATGTTAGTCTTTCAAATATTTTAAAATATTTCTAGTACTTTGCACTTAAATGTTTTGTAAAAGCAGAATTATCTGTCAGACATTCCATGATGTACATATTTTTTTCCTTTATAGAAGCTTTTAAGTTTCCATAAGAAATCACACTTGCTTAAAATAGAAAGTGAGTAGTTTAATCATCATAAATCTAGCCATAATGTAGACTCTGCTCTTTATTTCTAAAAAGAAGTTATGACTAGAAGTAATGGTGTTTGGATATAACAGTAACATATAACAATGGCAATGGAACAGTGATAGTGATCACAAGAATTATAATAAGAATGATTGAAACTGGCTATTGAGTGTCTATTATTGATGGGCCTTTTATAAACATGCTATCGTGTAATGCCTACAATAATACACAGGACACGGGAAACTTGTTCACATATTCAGACAAAGACACTTTGGCTCCGAGGGGTTAAATGACTTGCCCCAGGACATGGTAGAGCCAGAAATCAAATTTATGATTTTTTTTTTCCCCATGAAGCCAAGATAGTGTTTACAAGGCAACATCCTAAAACACAGATTGGAAATTTACTGGCTACCCTGTGATTACTGACTATCGTTGTCAACCTGAGCCCTTTGTCAGATTTCCAATTCTTCTTTCAATAATTCTTTCTACTTTGGAATGATAGTTTGCATCATTAAGTGCTTTAAAACTACAAAATAGTTTCACCTGCACTCGCTGCAATTTCTCTCAACATTTTCAGTCTCATTTTACAAATTGGACACAAGTGTGTATTATGATTAGATCACGATTCCTTTTTTTTTTTAACGCTTATTAATTTTTGAGACAGAGAGAGACAGAGCATGAACGGGGGAGGGTCAGAGAGAGGGAGACACAGAATCTGAAACAGGCTCCAGGCTCTGAGCTGTCAGCACAGAGCCTGACGCGGGCTCGAACTCAAGGAACGCGAGATCAAGACCTGAGCCGAAGTCGGCCGTTCAACCGACTGGGCCACCCAGGTGCCCCGATCACCATTCCTTTTATAGGATGATCATATCTATAGAACTAAGCTATTTTGTGCCATACATACATGTATGAGAAAGAGCTCAATAAATAGTTGAGTAAAAGAGTGCATGCCCTTTAAGGAGGCATGTGTCCATGATGACAGTGGCAGTAGCAAACTACTAATACCAAACAAATAAGACCTTTTTCCCAAAATTGAGGAGAAGGACCTCCCAAAAGTCAGAGAAAGATGAGCCACAGACCACAGTCTCTGAAGACCTTGGCCCACTTGGTGTCTCAAAGTCTTAAAAACCATCCACTGGACTCTTCTCCATCACTGTGTCTTCTAGAATCGTCTTGAGCATATGCAGCCCTTCAGAACATGATCCAAGATTGCAAAGTTTGCTCAGTCAAACCTGGAATCAAAAGAATAACAATAATAATAATGATAATAATAATAAGAGAAAGCAGCACAGTTTTCCACGCACTCTGTCAGCTCTTTTGCAGCCATGAATATGGAGGCATTTCCACAACTCAACCAGTTAACCAATCAGTTAAAAACAAAACGTAAGAATTAAAAAAAAAAAAAAAAAAAAGCATAGCACAATACACTACTTGAGGTATCCTGACACAGTCACTTTTCTTCTCTTGCATGCACTATGGAAATATTCTTAGCAGGCCATGCCGTCTGCAACCTTCTACACTCTCCACAAAGCAGGAGATGGGCAGACAGTTTAGGGGCTCAGCTGCTCAAGAGGCATGTGGGAAACAATCCCTGGTTGTTTTTACATTCATCTTTCATCACGGAACTTTGAGAACCAATGACGCTTAAAATGGACATTTCCATAGAATTTTAGCATTTTCCCTGTTCTTTTTAGCTACATGATATGCATTTATGAAGTGTATCCCCTGGACACTTAAGAGCCAATGAGACAAGCAGGAGTGACCCACGCTGTTTTGAGAGGCTGTAGCACCCAGAGGAAACAAAACTGATCTGCTATTCAGAAGTCTAGGGATGTGATTACACCTCTATGACAACATCCTGGGATTGTAACCATCGAGTCACTCTGCAATTGTTAACTTTCTTAGTCGGCTCCATACGTAGCAATGCACATGGCAGTAACTACTCAGGAAGGCTGGAAGGAAGAAGAAACTGTGCCAGGTGAATCAGCCAGTCTGTGTCCTTTGAAAGAGAGGTGTTGATTTCATTTGAGATGTAACTGCATTTAAACCAAGTACGAATAAGCTCTGAATGGCATGTGGAGCTTAGAATGGGTTCAAACTTGGGCCAATGAGAAAGGAGGTTTGATTTTCGTTGAAAGCCAAGGCATCATCTTCAGTGTAAGTTGTAATGTCATAATGCTGAAACATAACTTACACACAGACAATTCCTCTTGGGGTGGAAGGTCAGGCAATTAATCCATTGCATCACCCATTCACCTATGTGTGCCAGCTATTTGGGAGAACTTGAAAAAATGATGGAAAATTCTTAATAATCTTTGACAGTACAATATTTGTACTTAGAGTCTGGCTATTCCAAAACGATGCTTCCCTGTTAGAATGGCTAGTCAATCTCACCACATGATGGAAAACAGATGTAAGATTAGGATGCAAAGTAGTTTTCCAGATCCCTAGTCCCAGCATGCTGCACAGTCCAGCCCCAAAGTTAACCAGCCAAGTGCTGACACATGTCTTACAGCAAAATATCCCTCACAGCCACAGTTCAAAGGCCTCGCTACCCTCCAGGGCAATTAATACAGCATCACGTTCAATGGTGCTTGAACCAAATCCATTGAATCCTCAGGGGAGAAATAACGAAGCAATCGCAGAGCTCAGACAAGAGCAGCGTGTAGTGGTGGCTAAGGTTTCAGTCCCTGAAAACGTAGCTTTTCCTGAAAGCACGTGTAGGATTACAGATTCACTCAAAGAGAGCTGTGCTCAGATTGTGTAATCTACTTGTAGGACAGTTCTTGTAAGACAGCATGAAAACTGAAGCAGAGTTAGTTAATAAGAAAGGATGAAAGAAGACAGGAAAGAAGACGAGGGAGAGGGAGAGGGAAAGAGAAGAGGAAGAAGGAGGAGGAGGAGAAAGACAAGGAGGAGAAGGAGGAGGAAGAAGAGGAAGGAGGAGGGGGAAGTGGAAGGGGAAGAGGAGGGGGAGGAAGAGGGAGAGGAGGAGGAGGAGGAGGAGAAGGAGGAAAGGAACAGGGAGAGGGAGAAGGCAACAAGGGAGGGAAGAAGGAAGGGAAGGAAGGAAATCTATGTTAGATGTTCACTCTGCCATAGTAGAGATTTTCAAGTTTCACTTATTGGAGATAACCAGAAAAGCAAAAAAATTGTATTCCTTTCATAAAACTGGAAGTTACTATTGGTGTATATTACCAGGAGATGGGAAAGAGTTCCTTGCTGAGACATGCAGTAAGCATGGTTTAATTCCATCCAGAGCTGATGAACTTAAAAATTATGTTTTTCTCACTTGTCTTGAGCATTCCTTAAAGGTATTGGATAAAGAAATGGTGTCGAACAAACTGTATTGGTTAAATTTGGAAAAAAAAAAAAACAATCTAAATCATGACAAGGTGTTTTGCAGTCTCTAATGTGTAAATTACAAATAAATATTCTTACTTTTGGTTGAACCTGGAAAGAGCCGCCATGACCACCAGCAGCTTCTAAAGCTGCCTGGAACCCTGGTTAAATGAGTGGGACACATTCGGGAGCACCTAGGTGGCTCAGTTGGTTAAGCACCTGGCCTTTTGTTTCGGCTGAGGTCATGGTCTCACAGTTGGTGAGTTTGAGCCCCATGTTGGGGTCTCTGTGCTGACAGTGCAGAGCCTGCTTCGGATTCTCTGTCTCCCTCTCTCTCTGCCCCTCCTTCTCTTTCTCCCTTACCCTGTCTCTCAAAAATAAATAAATAAACATTAAAAAAAAATGAGTCAGGCACTCTGGGATGCCACATTGGCTCTTGCAGGGACCACTTAGCATTTTGTAAGGAGCAATAATTCGGTGGCCAGAAAGAACAATGCAATATTCCAAGGTGCCTCACTTTTCTAGAAGATGAAAACATAGAATTTATTCAACTTTCAATTATCCACATGCGGCTTTTCCATGCCGTGCACTATTTGTGGCCATTGGGAGCTTTCCATTCGCTGTGCCTGTCAGCGGGGTCAGAAAGACAGCTCCTATCCCATGGGGTACACCCCCGCTACAGCTGAGCAGAATATATTTGCAGTCCTTGCCATTTTCCCCCTCTTGAAGATGTGTGCAAGAAATATATGGTTTGCTAAAGAAAACATAGCTAAACAAAAAATTCCAGTCATTTAAGGATAACCACGTTAAATCTTGACAGAACTCATTCTATATTTTATTTTCTGCATATACATATATATATGCATATATATGTTACTGCATACACACACACATATATTAATACAGCAAAATCCTATATATATTCATACAAAGATAGGTATTATGTGGGAAAAGTTAAGAGTGTGGTCTCTATAGCTGGGGTGTCTAAGTTGTACAAGTCACATCTGTCACTTAGCTGTTGGCAATTACTTTCAGTCTCTAGGCTTTGTTCCTTACCGATAAACCAGGGGGTAATACCAATGAGTTTGCAATGAGTGGCTATATATAAGGTGTGAGGACACATGCCTTTCTGTAGCAAGCATCTGTAAATATTAGCTATGATTACCTTGCTTAGAATCCCCTTTTCACTTAACAATGTATCATGCACATCTTATCATGCCAGTAAATACACATTTATGCCTTCACTTTGAGTAGCTATACAAAATAAATGCCTTTTATGACCATGGTAGTGTGCTTTATTGTAAGTAGATGGTGTCTAGGTATTTTTTCTACCGTGGACCACATTGTAATGAGTATCCCTATACATCTTTGTATGTCGATAAACTCTTTTAATAAATATCTAGTCATGGAATTAATGGATTAGATGACGTTTTAAAGATTTTTGATTTCCCCTGCCAAGCTGTTCTCCACAAAGTTTTCACTTTTCTTTTTTTTTAACGTTTATTTATTTTTGAGACAGAGAGAGACAGAGCATGAACGGGGGAGGGTCAGAGAGAGGGAGACACAGAATCTGAAACAGGCTCCAGGCTCTGAGCTATCAGCACAGAGCCCAACGCGGGGCTTGAACTCACGGACCGCGAGATCATGACCTGAGCCGAAGTCGGCCGCTTAACCGACTGAGCCACCCAGGCGCCCCAAGTTTTCACTTTTCTACCAGCAGTATATGGGAGTGCCTACTGTCCCACTATCTTGTTGTCATTAAATGTTATCTTTGTTTGAAATGTTTATTAAATACAGTGGTCGCAAAAGGTAATGAAACAAGAAGAGTTCATTTGAACAGAAATCGACCTAAGATGAACATATTTTGAATAGTTCTTTTTTCTCCTTGAAGACTATGCCAGCTGTGTGCGTAATAGCCATTATGCCTGCCTTTGTATGTGTGCGTGGATTCGTGTGTGTTTGTGTCTGTCTGTGTGTACACATATACATATATATGTATTTATATATATATATGTATTTATTTAAATAAGCCTATTAAGATGATCTATCAAAGTTTGCAAAGCTTTTTAGAATTATTTCTGTTTCATGGAAAGTGCAAAAAACAGTACTATAAAGATGCATCTTCACTGAATATGCTCTTACTCGAGAAAAACTGGATGTGAAACCAACCACTTTTTCACTCTTATTTGTTTTCCAAATGTTATGCCCAGAATTCGTGATCCCCAAAGACCACCAGGGAGCCGAGTCCGATGCAAAAGCAAAAGAGCCTTTATTCGAGCTAGCTCGAGCTCAATCCCCTACCTGCACCGACGCAGCGGTGAGATACCAGGGAGAGAGCGCGAGTTTCAAAAGCACAAAGGTTTTATAGGGGTCTAGGGGCAGTTGGTGAGGTAATGGCTGTGGCCTCAGCCGATTGGCTGGGGAAGGGTCGTGGCCTCGGCCGATTGGCTGGGGAAGGGTCGGAGTCCTGTTACGCAGGTCACCGGGCGTGTTTTGATCAGGAAGTTTGAACGGGTGAGTGGGAGGTTACTCAAGGGGAGGAGGCGCGGTTGGAGGTTTCTGCGATTTTCCCGGAAAAGGGGTCATGTCGGGGACATAGTCACTCAAGGGGGAGGATGCAGAACAAGATGGAGTCGGCCGGCGTAGGCCCGCCCTTTCACAAACACCCTACACATTTCATCTGGGGGTGTATTACACGAACATTAAGGGATAGATAGAGGGGATAGTGTGGATCAATTAGTAGAAAATATTACATTGTAGTAATAAAGATGCCTCGGAACCAAATACCACTTGTCTCGTTGGCAAGGTTTTTGTCAATGGGGCCCAGGTCTGGAATTAACCACCAGATTCTTTTAATAAGAATTCACCCCTTCTGTTGCAGCTGCAATACGTATCATTCTAGATCCTTAAGATCCACAGCAGGAACTGTGCCTATTTTAGTCTTTATTGTATTATAGGGTCTTCAGAAACGAATCCGTGAATGGAAGGATTCAGTACTACCTTCTTTCTCCACTTCTACTTGTTTAGAAATGCTTTTTCATGCCTTGGCTGCCCGTCAAATCAGAATCCAATCTGCCTCACTGATAAACTTGACTCATTACTCACAATGGGCTCCCTTTGGTTTGTGAAATGTGGCATGAGTTCTACTCTTTAAGAGTACCACATAACCATCTTGCAGCATGGCCTTCCCATTGATAGGATTTCTGTTTTTCTATCCTGGCTTCTTCTTGATTCCTCCTTGGCCATAATAATTCCAAGCCTCCTCTGCCATTCTCTATAGAAGAGGTATTGGGTCTATCGGCAAAGACTCAGGGGGACCACCCCTTAATTGTTCTCCACTCTCCTAGCGGGTGATCGAAGGGTAACTATGTAACGATTTGTGAGTAGTGGAGTTACTAGGTATTTTTTCTACCACGTTCTGTTTTTTTTTTCAGCCTAATGTTTAACATTCATTAAAAACAAAACAATAGAAAACAAACAAGCAAAGACCTCAACCAGTCTAAAAATCAGGGAAGAGTGGAACTCCACAATGTATCCTTGAACCAGATTCTGAATAATAGTAATGGTATTTTTATAACTTTTGTGAAGAACATTTTGCACATCCAAAGTGACTCTCAGAAAACTACAGGAAGAGTGATACCCCCGACAAAGTACTCTGCTCGGTCTGCTGTAGACTGGATGTCAATGTTGTTAACTCAGGTTGTAGAGAGTGAATTTCACATAGAGAAAGTGGTGACAATTCAAATGACCCAGGGTGGGGGAGCACGATGCTGGTCCAGAAATGCTGAGCTGACCAAAGTGGAAGGAAAACAAGATTTGTATAAAGAAGAGGAACAGGTAAGGATGGATCTCAGTTGTTTAGCTAAGATTTGGATTTTATTAAATCCATAGGTGAGAGTCATGGAAGTTTTTTGAGAAGGGAGTAAGAAGATAAAAAGCAGTATTGAGGGGCATGTGGGTGGCTCAGTCGGTTAAGCATCTGACTTCAGCTTAGGTCATGATCTCGTGGTTCATGTGTCCCAGCCCCATGCTGGGCTCTGTGCTGACGGCTGGGAGCCTGGAGCCTTCTTCAGGTTCTGTGTCTCCCTCTCTCTCTGCCCCGCCACCCCCTCTCAAAAATAAATACACATTTTTAAAAATTGAAAAAACAAAGCAGTATTTAGGAACATGCTCCCTGCTTCCTAAGCGTGTCCACGGTACCGAGAAGATGGATGGTTGTGCGGGGCTGTGAATGTGTGCAGGGGAGCAAGAAACTGTCAGGACCTGTAGAGGCCACCCAGTTGTGAAGTTGTAAAGCGTTGCACGCTGAGAATGAAAAGCAGGTCCTGTATGGGAGACGCCGGAGAGGAAGCGTGGTCAGGACTGTGTGGTCATGAGGGGTACAGCATGTATCACAAGTGCAGTCTGTACTGAAACAAAGTTGCTCTGAACTTGCATGAGGCATTAGGGTCACACGTCATCTGGCTATACTAAAACAGAATCAAATACATGTTGGTGGAGCAGAGGAAAATGGTAGGTTCGGGACGTCGTCTACTCCATTTCGCCTTCTTTGTTGAAACGTTTCCTTATCTATAGTCAATAGAATCTATCGAAAGAAGAAGATCGAAAATTGGGCAGGAAATGGGCCTCCCCTACCTACGTGTTAAGAATTGGCCTTCTCCTTCCTTTTCTCCTGCAATGTCAAAGGTGAAATGTTTTCTCTGACCTGCTTGATGGGCCATCGGGGCAGAGAGAGTCTGGACAGCCGTGCACACACGTGCGATTGATCTCCGAGGAAGAGTTTGGGTTGACCCTACAACCATAACTTTGCCTACTGAGCAACTTCTAGAAACTTCTCATCCCTAACCTGTCCATGAGATTCTTGCCTTCTACCCCGGTACTTGGCTTCTTAGCATGAACCTGCGTGAAGTAAACGAACCCACGAAGACCATTTTACTTTAGTAAAAATGAAGATTCTGACAGTAAGATTCATACACATGTGAGCAGGTTTTTGAGAGTGCTGTGGGCCTGAAGTTGTGGACAGTATTGTGATAGAGACGGAAAGGAGGGCCCGGGAGGGAGACCGCAAAATGAATCCCTCACTCATCTCATTGGGAAACATTTGGAGTCTCATTAATGTGGGGATTAAATAACAGCTTCTGCAAGATTTTACTCTGCACATACGTAAAAATACAGCTGGTGTCAAGTGCCTTAATACACTTTGTGGAATGTTGGTTTCTTGATTGTGGGTTTCATGTCAAATGAGTCAAAAAAAATTAAAAGGATTTTTTTTTAATGTTTATTTTTGAGAGAGAGCGAGAGAGACATAGTGTGAGTGGGGGAGGGGCAGAAAGAGAGAGGGAGACACAGAATCTGAAGCAGGTTCCAGGCTCTGAGCTGTCAGCACAGAGCCTGACGCAGGCTCGAACCCATGAACCGTGAGATCATGACCTGTGCTTGACCCACTGAGCCACCCCAGGTGCCTCCCCCCTGCCCTCGGACTGCCCCCGCTAATTTTTTTTTTTAAACCCCTGTCATTCCATATGTATCTATTTAACATTTAAATTCTATGATGCCTTTGTTCCACTTCATGACCAATTCTTTCAGGCTAAAGTGAAGGAAAGGGCCAAGGACTCTGTGACATCTTAACTTCCTACTCAGTGGGAACACATGCCTCCAGGCCACGCTGTCAGCCCGAATCTATTGCTTTTGTCAGATGTTTTATTAGATTTTTCTAAGCTGCACAATCCTTAACAAGAATGTAATTCCAGAGCCTGATTTTGATGGCATTCAGATCATATCTCAATTCTTTGGGCCGTTTCCTTTAGTTCTAAGAGACAGCTCTGCGCACTTCCCGCCCAATAACGGGCAAAATTATTCATCAGAGATGTTTAATAGACTTGTGCACACCTTATCCGATGTTGCTGTCACCAGAAGTTTCTGTCTATGCAGGTGCCACCGTCACATCTTCCACGTCTATCTTTGGGTCCTGAGCGTCTGGGAGACTAAAAATGTCTTAAGGACAGGGGTGCCTGGGTGGCTCAGTTAGTTAAGTGTCCAATTTCAGCTCGGGTTATGGTCTCCCAATTTATATGTTTGAGCCCTGCATCAGGGTTCGCTCATGTCAGCACGGAGCCCACTTCAGATCCTCTGTTCCCCCCTCTCTCTACCCCTCCTCTCTCTCTCTCAAAAATAAACAAACATTAAAAAAAAAATGTCTTCGGGACAACTTGCCACTTTTCCATCTCCTTTTCCGCCTAGAAAACACCTCGTTCAGACGATTCAGCATTTAATGATCTTTGATGATAGTGACTCTCATCAGTTGAATGCCATTTGGGTATCGATTAGCCTCTCAGTTCTGTCCTGGGGACACTCTTATTCTCCGCCTGACATCCACTCAGGCACACAGGTTTTAAACGGTAATTAGCACGAGGTTACATGGCTGAAAAGGAGGCAGGACTGTATCCTTCTAGCACATGAACTACGGTGGAAATGGTGCCTGTTCTCAAGCTCTGTCAGTGCCAGCCCGAGAACTGGCATGTAGACGTACTTCAAATAAATAGTTTTAGAGTGGAAGAATTAAGGAGGGAATGCTCCAGATATATTAATATAAAGCTTGGGGCACCTGGGTGGTTCAGTAGGTTAAGCGTCCAACTTCAGCTCAGGTCATGATCAAATGGTTTGTGAGTTCGAGCCTCACATCCGGCTCTGGGCTGTCAGCACAGAGCCCGCTTCAGACCCTCTACCCCCCTATCCCTCTGCCCCTCCCCCATTCCTGTGTGCACGTTCTCGCTCTATATATATCAAAAGTAAATAAATAAATATTAATTTAAAAAAAAAGGTAATCAAACTATGCTATTATTCCCCCTATGATCTCGGTCTTCATCAATGGGGGAAAGCGTCTGACTTTAGCTACTAAAGTAGCCAAGTCATTTTGGCTTTTTTTTAAGTTTATTTTGCGAGGGGGTGGAGAGAGAGAGAGCTTGTGCATGAGCGAGGGAGGGGCAGAGAGAGAAAGAGGGAGAGAGAGAGAGAGAGGGAAAGAGAATCACAAGCAGGCTCTGCACTGTCGGCGTGGAGCCTGACGTGGGGTTTGAACTCACGAACCGTGAGCTCATGACCCGAGCTGAAATCAAGAGTCCGACACGTAACTGACTGACCCACCCAGATGCCCCTAAAGTAACTAAGTCATTCTGAAAGAGAAGACAGGAGATAAGCCAAAAGGTTTTCCCCTAGAGACTTGTACATTTTAAAATAAATGATAGGTAAAGGGGAGCATTTGGTGTTTTCTCAATGAAGAATATATGGGAGAGTATAATGGATATGCCACTTGTAATTGTGGGAAAATATTTTATTTTGGGGAGTGTAAATGCCAATGATTTAGGCTGCCAAGTGAGGTAAGTTGGAGAATCCACAGCAGTAGAAAAAATAAACTATTTTCATTCCTTCCTAAGCCTCTGCCGATTTTGGCTTAAAGTAATCTTCTGCCATTTTACATGCAGTTGTCTTTTTAAAATCTGAAACAACTCTGCACTCAGAGCTGCTGAGAGTGTGACCACAGACCCTCATCTGTAGACAGAATGCATCATAAACACTTTTGTGTCCTGGGACTCTCCAAAGATGCAAGCCTCAGAATATTCGTAGGTGGATTATGTCCGTGGCCATCGTTAGTATCCTGCCAACTGAACTTCCATCCAGGGCAACTCAGCTTAAATCTCAGAGCACATTTCCAAGAGCTCTTTTTCCGGCTTTCCGAAAAGTTTTCTGTTGTTCTAATCACTGCATCCGCAGCTTCATATTTGCCTCTTCTGTACTTTTAATAAGGCACCAGGATGGCTTCCTCAGGCAATAAGTGTTTCCAAGGCTGCCCTAAATATACTTTTCTAAAGGGCACCCAAAGGACACATCAAATTGATTTCCTACTCTATTACTTCCTTTCCTCTTTCTCATCTAAGTCTCTGGTAATTTGAAATAAAGTGATAAGAGCACATCTAAAATACTACTGTAATGTTTTAAATGTACGCTATTGCATGTCTTCATTTTTTCTTTATGCAGAACTATAGGGGGTGGACCTTTAAAAAAGAACCCACAGCTATAGAGTTACCATAGCATTCTAGAACAATCCTGAGTTCTCATTTGATGTCTGTTGGTTGACTTGGGTTAAGAAAAAAATCTGAAGTCTGTCTTGTTTCTTTTTTTTTTTTTTTTCCTGGAAGGATCATGGGATATAGTGACCAAGAAAAGATTGAGTGGCACCACAGACATTTTTCAGTGATTGTAATAAGAGAAAATGCCAGATTTGATTCTTAAGCATTATAGAAGTCTAGGTAGTCTGATAACTATTCCCGGCAGTATTCTTCACTGCCTACAGCTATTTCTTTCTTTCTGATTCCAGGGATAGCGGGGGATGAACAGGACCTATAATTTTTTCCCCTATCTATCCTGCTATTAAAAAAAAATCTTGGGGTGACTGGGTGGCTCAGTCAGTTAAGCGTCCAACTTTGGCTCAGGTGATGATCTCACCGTTTGTGGGTTCCAGCCCCGCATCAGGCTCTGTGCTGACAGGTCAGAGCCTGAAGCCTGCTTCGGATTCTGTGTCTCCCTCTCTCTGCCTCTCCTCCATTCATGCTCTCTCTCTCTCTCTCTCTCTCTGTCTCTCAAAAAGAAATAAACATTTAAAAAATTAAGAAAAAATATGCACCACTGCTCTCCGTGCCTCTGGCACACAGGTCAAGATTTGTTTGTGAAGTTGTTGGGGAATCAATCATCCACGATCTCATAAAAGCCACAGCATCAATTGTCCTCTGGCCATAGAGGTTCGTGTACAGCCTCAAACGAACGGGGGTGGGGGTGGGGGGGCAATTCTCTTAGGTAGATGCTGACACTTTCCCCCTGGGTCATCCTTTTCGGTTTTTTTGTTTGTTTGTTTGTTTGTTTCTGTTTTCTTTTGTTTGTGACATCTTTCATTGGCCTCCAGGGAAGCATCAGCGTCTTTAAATATCCCGAAGATTTGTTTGAGGTTGTTGATGTCACGATGATTTGTAGTCCTATTAAAGTGACATTTGCTGATGACATGATACGGGGCGATGCATCATTTCATCTCAGCGTGAAAACTCCCTGATCTTTTCATCACCGCCACACAGGTGATCGACTCCCCCGCGGCTCTAATGCGATCAGCCACACCGCTCCCGCGAGCATTTGCATAAGTGCTTCTCCGAGATGGACTGCGTTTCTAATCCAAAGGCACGTCAAGGAAAAAAAAAAATAGCTGTCGCGGAATGATTTATTCTTTTATTGGCTAAATGAAGTTATTCAAATCCTGAAATCTGCTTTCCGTTCCGCATGAGAATTTCAAGCAGGCACACAGCACCTGGGTTCTGGGCCTGTATCTTAAACACACACGCGTGCGATGTAGAACTTCCACGGTATGGGATGCTCGTTTTCTCGTGCATTCAGCTGTTCTGCAGCGTAAGTTAAAAAAAAGGGGGGGGGGGGGGTGGGGAGGCAATCGGTTAGCATGGAATAATTAAGGAAATTTTATCACCCTTCTCGGCGAGATCCTTGGGCGAGAGCCCACACACACACTATTTATACCCAGAGCAGCCCAGTTGTAACTTTTTCTTTTCCTCCCTCAACCCATCGGAGAGAAAAACGTGCGGGAGGCAGCAAAGCGAACAAGCAACATGTATTTCTTTGAGACGCACATGACTCTGGGTAGCGTACTTGTCACAAAGGGAGACAAGGCCCTACAGCCGGGACGCTTGCTTCAGAGGTCATGACGCTCTCTGAAGTACAGAGTGGATTTCATATTCTCTCTTGAACAGCGTGGATGTAGAAGAATACAGGAAGAAAAACATTAAGGAAAACAAAATGAATAAAAAATACCCTCACGTAAATTTTTAAGTGCCAAATACACTTGAAGAAATTGACTGTCACTTGCCGAAGCGCGTTACCTATTCTGAACTAGGCTCTAAAGCCATGTGCTGCGACTTCAAAGAATTCAAGAGTGAAAATATCAAAAGGGCAGTTTTCTCCTGTGCTGGTTTTTCTCTTTTTCTTTTTTTTTTTTTCCTTGAATCCCAGGTGAAAATAGGAGGCTGCGGACACTTCACAAAACAGCCTGTTTTCCCGGCTGGTTTTACAGATTTGCGAGATTTGAATATTTTGGGCTAGTTCCAAGTTTCTGAATCCACCAGCGTTTGCCCATCAATATTTGAAACCTGTCCGTTCCTGACATTAAGTCCCCGTGATGACAGGCAGAAAACTGGATGTGAGACTGTAAAAATAAGGTCCACCTGGGTCAGCGAAAGCCCCACATCCAGCTTCTGGCCACGTGACTTGGCCCTGAAGATGAGCTCAGAGAAATCGGACCACATTTCAGTGGGGAAACAACCTAATTTTTTTTTTTTTTAAATGCCTGCCTGCCTCAAACTCTTCTTTTGAAGTGAGCCCTCATTTCCTTGAAAAATGCATCAACTTAGACAGCAGAGTTCCCTTTTAAAGCCTAGAAAGTTTGCTCACTTAAAAATAATTGTGTGCCATAACCTCAGACATTCACAGTGCATAAGTACAATCCAAATTTGTAATTTCTGGGACAAAATTTGTATGGAATTGTCATTACATATTTTTATTCCAAGTTTTAGTGATACTACATGATGGAAAAGAGGACTTTTGAAGTCGTAAGGCAATACGAATGCCACTTAGGTCTCTTATGTCGGCTTATAAATCTCTCACGTCTCTAAGTGTTACTAAGCTTGTCACTGTTTATTCATAAATGCCCCCACTCTTTTGAATAAGAAAAGGAAAAACTCCATGAGACAAACGACACCGCAAAACTAATCACGGAACTGTTCTTATTGGTCAGAAGTAAGAGGCCGAAACATTACGTACGGTGCAAAGTTAATGAATGGCATGTTAAAAGTACCATGACATTGCAATAGAGATGTCTTTGCTATGATTTCTAATATTATTAAGGACAAGTTTCTGCGTTTCGCCCTTTGGGGGTGAAAACCTTCTTTCCCTTCTTTCTGTTTTAGTCCAGGATTTCATGAGCCATATATTTTGTAAATACACAATCTTGGTGGAGCATTTTCTCTGCACTGCTCCATGGATCTTACAGTCTGGGCAGATTGAGAAAACTGACCTTAATAATACTCTCTAAACAATGGCCCAATTCGGTTGATATTTTAGATGTTTGGAAAAAAAAAAAAAAAATCCCAGCAGCTAAGTTAGAATAGCTTTCCTTCTTTTCACCAAGCATATGATACCAATCCTCAAACACAAAACATGTCTTGTAAAACTTTACACTTGACAATCTGTTCTGGTTTAGTAGATGGTTGAGAGTATCTATGCCAGTCTTCATGGAGTGTGGTATTGTCTTGGGATCATCACCATTTTCATACTGGCATCTAAACAAATAACTTTAGATATTAGCAATTTAAATACTCCTTATATAAATGCTTCTTTTTCTGGTTGTGATTCCCAGTCCATCAAAGAGACGGTAATTTTCTCAAAGGTGCTCATTTCATTTCCTCTAAATGATTTCTATTTACCCTACATGCATTACATATTTTTTGCCATCACATACAAATAGTTTTGTTTCAACTAAGGGAAAACGAGGAAATACTATGGTTATCCCAGTCATAGGAACTACTCTTCTCATGGTGCTTTGTAGTTTACCAAAAATCCAATTTCACCCTCCCAACATCTCAGTGAGGAATGTTGCACCGCCCTGTTTTACAGATGTGTGCAAACAAACTTGTTCAAGGTCATCCATGAAAAGGGGACTCATCAAAGTCTTCTGCTTTTTTCACACCCTGTTACCATGTTTGTTCAAGTAAACACACGAGTCTCATTTCAACCATCTAAAGAAAAATGTAAGTTTAGAATTATCCAGATGAATTTCCATTCTCCATCGAAGATGTAGTTTATGGGCATTTGAGACATTAAATTGGTATAATTACTGCATGCCCCTCTCACCTTGCCCGGGTCCTTTTCCAACACAAAAATAATGCTCATTAATGACATCTAAAAGATCGCAATTGAGGTTTTGGAATCCTATTTGGTTTTTGTATTTCATTAAAAAGGCAGAATTTGAATTAAAGAGGTTGAACATATTAGCAGGGTGATGGCCCAGGATTCACTCTGATAAAAGGGAGCATTATCAAGATTCCTGGCCCCAGCCCAAAAAGCTTTCTCTGGTGCAAATTGCCTCATACTTCGACAGGGTGCCAACATTGTAACTGGGACATATTTCTTCTCTAACAAACACCAAAGCATCATATTTATGTGTTCTGAAGACAATAATTAAGCCATTAAATAGGAGGTTTCCAAATTGGACCGTGTTTGAAGGAAAGCGTTAGGAAAGACCAGGAGAGGCCATTTTGTTTCTGAAGCATCACAAGCTATTTGGCCAACTCGACCTACTGATCCTCCCTTACCCATCCCTCCTATGAGGGCTGATTTTGCCTATAAAACTTTAAGGATAAGAAAGATCTGATCAATAGTTTC
The DNA here is from genome assembly GCF_023721935.1 of Panthera uncia. NCBI lineage: Eukaryota > Metazoa > Chordata > Mammalia > Carnivora > Felidae > Panthera > Panthera uncia. The sequence continues at coordinate 16,729,885 of NW_026057584.1, forward strand.
ATATATTTACTCTTGTAGTCTCTCTGAGTAGACTTCATGGGTTTTTTATAAATCAGACTTCAAATTTGTGGACTTTAATCTGGGTTTAAGAGAATCTGGGAAATTAGAAAACAAAACACTGCATATGTATTTCACTACCCTAGTGGACACTTAGCATTTGTTCAGTGATCAATCAAAGCAAAATGCCACCAGGGTCTCAGCAGTGCCTGTGGGTTTTTTACAGGGGCACTCATATTTTCATATTGCATTATAGTTGTGATACCTTGCCATACAATGTACATTTTGTCACTTCTCTGAAATCACAGTAGTTAGATCTGTTGCTGGATTTTGAGATTTAATAAGAAGGATGCACAATATTATTATGTCACAAATTTATTTTGTACATATTTTGATGACCGCATTTCAGTATAATTGGAATTTTTATCATCAATCCTAAACACATTTCATTTCATGCATTTGAAAACACTCTTCTGAGAAGGACCTCATGGTGTTTACCAGACTGTCGAAGAGGTCCATGGCACAAAAGAAAACATTTGATACTTTTGGGAAGGAGTCCACTGTTGAGATGGGCATTTACATCCGGTTTAGATTCAATAAGTGTGTGCATATGTGTGTGTGCATGTGCATGCGTGCTATTTTTTTTGGCTGTGTGCCAGGCACAAAGACATGAATTACCATACTGCTGTTGGCTTTACAAGAAGCATAGGCATCATATGAATATTTTGAATACATCTCAATTTCCATCTTTGCTTTATAGATGAGGAGACTGTGGCACAAAGAAGCAAAAATGCACAAACAAATAAATATAAAACAAATGAATACTTTTGAAAAAAGAAGAAGTTAAATAAACTGCTGCTCAAGCAAGTGATTGATGGAGCCAGGCTTCGTACCTAGGAAGTTGAACTTCAGGGCTCTCAGGCAGAACCATTGGACTCTCCCGTTGGTCAGAGTGAAGAGAGATGTGTGTGTGTGTGTGTGTGTGTGTGTGTGTGTGTGTTTGGGGGCGGGGGTTGTCATTTCTTCAGCTCATGATGCCTAGAGAAGGCTGGCATGATAGCAGCAGTCAGCTGGATAAAGAAGGGAAGTTGGCATTGCAGGGAAGGACAGTGACACTTGAAACAATCAGGAAGGTGGCAATTGATTTACTGCTAAATATTACCCAGTGTACAACCAAGCCAGAGAGTGGCAGAAGCTGAGACTAGATGATAGATGGGAATAGACAGCGGGCATGACAGTCAATACAAAGCTTTTTTTTTTTTCCTTGATGAGTATTTGTAGTTTTATTCCACGTATTTTTTTTTAGATGATCTCTGTGTGGTTCTGTAACTTCGTCCCCCAAGTTCTAGCTCATATGATATTTTTATTTAGTGGCTATTAACCAGTTTGGTTGATTGGTTGGGGGGAGCATGAAGTCCATCGGTCAAAGTCCATAGTCATTGCCACAGTCATTCTTTTTTAGCTAACTTATTCCGTTTAATTCTTCACAAAGGGGTGTAAAAACATCCTCTGTCTTATTATCTTCTTGATCTTTTCTAAACTATAGAACTTAGTCCGGGGCACTGGTTCTCAGATTCAGTGTGCATCAGGGATCACCTGGACAGTTTGTTACATCGCAGGTTGATGGACTGCTGGTCACAGCCCCAGAATTTCAGGTTCTGTAGTAGGTACAGGGTGGGGCCAGAAAATTTTCATTTCCAGCAAATTCCCGGGTGACGCTGACACTGTGAATCCACTAGCCTAGCTTGGGACCATGTTGGAACTGCTGATACCTTCTCTAAGCCAGCTCTGGTTTACATACCTTGATGGGCTTCCGCAGGATGGCATAATGGGAAGAAATGGGTTGTGAAATCAGATAGGTGTTGGGTCATATTTGAAACCCAGTGTTTAGTAGCTATATCATCTTGGCAAACTGCTTTATCTCTTGCCTCAATTTTCTGAGCCTTAAAATGGGGACGAAATAGCTGTGTACCTAATAGTACCTAATATAGTACCTAATAGCTGTGTTCTGAGTAGCAAATAGTTGTTCTATGTATAAACACAGAACAATTACTAGTCAGTAGTGGCCAATATTATTGGGTGCTAACTGTGTGTTATGCCTATCCTCTCTGTCTTGTGTCTTATGGAACCGAGGCATGGGGAGGTTTAGGTCATTTGGGTATAAACTGAAGGACACATACCTGAAGGAACTTGGGCGATGTGTCTCCAAGGACACATTGGAGTTTGCCCTTGACACCTACTGTATACCACGTAGTGTTTTGGTTCTTGTCTCTTAACTTCCCTCCAAGCAAATGCTCTGGTCTTGGGTTAATTCTGTGCCTTCTTCCCATCCTTCCTTTCATGGTCCTTTCTGACAATGGTTATGTCTTCTCCCTTAGCTCCTAATGTGTTTCCACTCCAGGCCAACAATCACAGGGGACCTGGCCCTCTTCATCCACGCCTGCTCAGACAATGCAGTTCATAATGACTCAATTCAGTTATGGTAATAGAATTCTAGTTTGGTTTTCCCCCTCTTTTTATTGTAGAGCATTCTATTCACGATTATGTGCATTCATACGATCTTGTAATTGTTTATCTTGCAATTTCAACCTTGTTTGACATTTCTTGGAGAAAGACAGTCACCTTCTTTTGGATTTCCGATTGTACCTAGAATAGGGCTGGATGAACAAGGGAGCTTACAGAGGAGCGATCTCATAGGCCCTCTCCACCACCTAGTGCTAGCCTACATCTCCATAACCCCAGTCAACATACAAAATTGGCTGACATCAGTTTAGGAATTATGTCACCATATCTAGGTGACAACCTTTTCATTTGACACTTTAGTTCAAGATGTCAAACTGATTCATAAAAGGGACTTACAGGGTTTCTGCCTAGAGCTTCATGTTTTGCTCAAGCAAGTAAACTCCTTCCAAAGGAGACAAAAACTAAAATCTGATTAAAGATTTCTGGAATTAACTGGATTCTTAAGGAGATACTTATCGGATACTAGGGTGTTGCAGGCTGAGGACTGAGTCCTTGCCAACTATTCTTACTAAGCACTTGCCTTGGGCCACTGGTGGTGGTAAGAATGCTTGCTGTATAGATCACTCATTTTATCATTACAAAAACACTGTGAGGGAGGTATTGTAATTCTTTTTTTATAGATAAGGAAACTGAGTCTTAAAAGAGAGGTTGAGTAACTAGCCTAAGGGTTTTTATTAGTAGGTGGAGGTGCCATCCAAACCCAATCTGTCTCCTGACAAATGCACCTGAACTTGACCACAATTCTACTTTTTCCTTCTCACCCGTTTCAAACCAACACGCAAACAATTGCTTCACTTCATGACGTAATTGTTCAAACAAGGTCATAACAAACAAGTATGTCTCCTTAGAATTGAATTTTTCTTTTCAGTTGCATGGTGGAACCATGAAGGCAGCTTAAAGAATATAAAATATAAAAAGTTTAATAATATAATGGAAATATTTTGGGCTTCTGTTTCAAGTGTGAAATTTGACCTAGTCTTAAAAATCCTTAAAAGTAGTTAGATGATGAGTTCACTATGAGTTCAGAAATCCTCTGCATTCATTTTAAATGTTCATTTCATTGTTTCTGAATGCTTCATTCAGGGTTTGTTTTCCTTTTGAGGTATCTAGAAAATATTTGTGAATACTGAGGAACCAGTCTTGTGCGTGTGTGTGTGTGTGTATGTGTGTGTATATATATATACACATATATATATATGTATATATATATTCACCACTCTAGGAGGAATAAATCACAAAGAAGAGGAATACATTGCTCACAGCCACCTAATTAATGCAGCTGGGGAACCATGTTATTTGAAGTTTACTACTCCTTCTTGTCACCTTTTCAAAACGTTGCTTAATGAATATAATCCCCCCTCAGAGATCCATAAACCTATTGATTAGGCATCTTAAATTGCACAAGACCACAACATAAGAATTTTCAACTGATTCATACCAACAGGCAATGGAGCCTAGCCATCGGTCTTGTCAAAATTGCCAAATGGCAAGACAATTTCCTAGATTTCTCTAACTTTAATGTAATTCGAATGCTCTAGAACAGGATCATCCAAATACACTGGAGCCTTTTTGTGTAATTCATTTTAGTCAAATTCGGAATAAAATAGTTTTATCTTGGATTCTACCAGATTCAGGAATATATAGAACCATGGGAGCAACTTTAATGCCATCTCTCCGGTAACGGAGAAGCACGGCAAGAATGCCAGTTTTCAACTGTAGGGATGTGATAACGCACTTCTGTATAAGCAAAAAGACGGGTCAGATTTGGTCATAGCAAAGCTTTCCATGGGACTTGCTCTGTGCCAGGCTATCTTCTAGTCCTTATGTTAATTCATATAATGCGCATAATAACTTTACAAGGCGGACGCGTATATAATCTGCATTATACAGATGAGGAAACTGAGGCATTGGGTATGTAAGGAACTTACTCAGGGCCATATAGGTAAGTCCCAGGGAACTGAGATAGGAGCCCATACAGTTGGCTTTCCAGGTTACCTGTCTCTGACTAGAAGGCTTTACTCCTCCTCAATTTGAATGTCTTCAGCACAGAAATGATGCTGAGTTATTTTTAGCCAAGCTTGAGACGCCCCAAAGTTTGCGGAAGCTTAAATTGAAATATCGTGTAGTGAAAGGATTTGCCAGCCCCTCTCTCATTAGACTTTTCAGGATGGAGACAACATCTCCTCTAGCACTTCATATGGGAAGTAAAACTTGACAATGAAGTAGAGAGAGTGGCTCCCATCAAGCCCTGCGTGAAAAGACTTCTTTCAAATTATGATGAAAACATACAATAAGCCAAGGATAGATTACATTATAAAAACGTACATCAAAAGAGCTTCGATCAAAGCTAGTGATAAAATATTCAGGAGTGGAAATTTGCAAAGGAGCCCAGGTTACCATTGATCAAAAAGGAAGAGTGGGGGGCCGGGTGGTGGCGCCTAAAGACAGGAAGAAAGCACCAGTTGTTTCCAAGCGTAAGTGAGAGACGCTTAGATTCCGATAGGCAAAGAAGGGTCTTCCGGCCACAGGAGGCGTTTGAGCACCATGCTCTTTTTTTTAGGGGAGTTTACAAAACAAACAAGGTAAGCAAATGTTACCGGTGGGCACGTCTGTGTTGGGTGAATGGAGGCTTCAGTTCTGGGATTCCCCACGAAAGATTTATTTGAGGATCCACCCTCCAAGAAAACCAGCCAAAAGGAAGGTACCAAGTACAAAGCAATTTATGAAGGACAGGACACTCTCAAGGTGGAAAAGCCCAGAGGTAGCAACTCCCCTGAGGCTATGGGAGTCATTTCTTTTCTGTGAGTGTGTGTGTGTGTGTGTGGGGGGGGGTGGTGGTGGTTAGATCTTAGACAGGGAGGTCATCAATTGTGGCTACTTCTAACATTTGGGGGACTCCTCTCACAGGTTGAGAGGGGGAGTTTTTGACCCTCCATGGTTTGTACTGGAACCCTCATGGCAGCCTGCTGCCACAGGGCTGTGTTAAAACCTCAATGCAGATGTACCGTAATGAGTCTAGAGGTTACCCTGGGACGCGGGCGGAAGAGGGGAGTGCGTGTTCTGCAACTGTGGCTCTTAGCCTGCCAGCTCCTGGGTCTTAGCAGCCGCAAGTCCAGGCTATTGAGGGGTACCGGAAGCCACAAAGTCGGGATGTTGTGCGCCCAGGCTTCTGACACGTAACCTATTTATTACTATCCTTGTCTCCCGCTCGTGTCTAACTAACTGCCTACTCTATCATGAACAAATGAAAAAACTTAGCTAAGGCAAACAAACAAATCAGAATGTCCAAGAACTAGCTGAAAAGCTAGGTAGATTTTATTTGAGGCTAGTAGGTGACCTAGACAACTGCCAGCTTTTCCAGGGTGAGGTAAGGAGTTAAGGAAAAGCTGGCAGCCTTGGTGGGGTGGGAGAAGGGAGAGGCGTTTGTTTGTTTCTTTGTTGGCCAAATAAGCTAACAGACAAGATCCTTTGACAGTACAGGATGGGACGATCATTAACACCAGAAAGAACTCCCCACCAAGTTCTCCATATAAGAACGCCATACAAGGTTAGGGTGATCTGGCTGAGACATCTGTCACTGATCTCAGGGTTGATTAGACTGGCCTGACCCGTTCACCTGCTTCTTCAGGCACAGACTTCTTGAGGCTGCTCAAGGAAAGAATAACAGAAATTCGTTTTTCAAGCAAGTTTCATAAGCTGCAGTCCTCCTTTGCCAGAACTTACAAACGTCTGTTCAAGAAATAGTTTCCAACCCCAAGGTAAGTAAGGTAAATGTCAAATAATAAAAACAAAGAATCGTTCTAGGAAAAGTTCATCCTAGACGAGCCCAAGAATAATGTGGTTTTCAAGAGCAAACCCACTTCTGAAAGTCACGTGCCCCGTTTTGTGTGGGGGATAATAGTGTATGCATTTGTGAGGACCATGACAAAACGACCACAGGCTGAGCGGCTTTAACAGGAATTTATATGGTCTCAGTGCTGGAGGCTGGACGTCCAAGATCAAGGTGTTGGCAGTTGCCATTCTCTGCTTGGTTTGTCCCTTGCTGCCTCTTCACGTGCTCTTTTTCCTGTGTGCTTGGAAACCTTGGACATCTTTGTATGTCCAAATTTCTTCTTCTTTTTTAAAATTTTTAAAAAATTCTTATGTTTATTTATTTTTGAGAGACAGGGAGAGATACAGTGTGAGCAGGGCAGGGGCAAAGAGAGAGAGGGAGACCCAGAATCTGAAGCAGGCTCCAGGCTCCGAGCTTTCAGCACAGAGCCTGACGCGGGGCTCAAACTCACAAATTGCAAGATCATGACCTGAGCTGAAGTCGGATGCTCAGTCGACCGAGCCACCCAGGCACCCCGCAAATTTCTTCTTATAAGGATAACCGGTCAGGTTAGATGAGGATGCACCCATATGATCCTATTTAACCTAATTACCTCTATTTTTCTTTAATTTTTAAAAAATTAAAAAAAATTAATGTGTATTTATTTTTTAGTTGAGGCAGAGTGCAAGTCAAGGAGGAGCAAAGGGAGAGGGAGACACAGAATCTGACGCAGTCTCCAGGCTCTGAGATGTCAGCACAGAGCCCAACGTGAGGCTGGAACCCATGATGGGAGATCATGGCCTGAGCCGAAGTTGGAGGCTTAACTGACTGAGCCACGCAGGCGCCCCTAATTTTTTTTTTTAATGTTTAATTTTTTTTTTAATTTTAGATAAAGAGAGACCATACAAGCAAGGGAGAGGGGATGAGGAAGACAGAGAATCTCAAGCAGACTCCATGCTGAGTGACCCTGGGATCATGACCTGAGCTGAAATCGAGTCTGGATGCTCAACTAAATGAGCTACACATACACCCTTTTAATTACTTCTTTAAAGCCCTTATTTGCAAATACATGAACATTCTGAGATATGCAATATGAGGGCTCCAACATATGAATTTTAGAGGACACAGTTCAGCCCATAACAGAGCTCACCACAAAAATATTAAGAACCATCGGGGCGCCTGGGTGGCTCAGTCGGTTAAGCGTCTGACTTCAGCTCAGGTCATGATCTCAAGGTTCTCGAGGGTTCGAGCCCTGCCTCAGCCTCTGTGCTGACAGATCAGAGCTGGAGCCTGCTTCAGATTCTGTGTCTCCCTCTCTCTCTGCCCCTCCCCTGCTCGTGCTCTGCCTCTCTCTGTCTCTCAGAAATAAATAAATGTAAGAAAATAAAAATAAAAATATTAAGAACCACCGATTTGGAGTCAAAGTATCAGTTCCTTCTTTTGGTGTCTGTTCTATATTCAATAGTATTTTACTATGTTACTATGGATACCAATATTATACGGTATATAACATCATGCAGGTATTAGAGAAGTTCTATTATAGATAGAAATACTGACTTTCTTGTCACTAATATCAGCTGTCTGACATGCTGTCCAGATGCTCTCCATAGTCCTTTTGTTAAGCCCTCATTAATACTGCAAATATGTTATCGAGGACAGGGGTCCACAAACTTGTTGTGGAAAAGGCCAAATAATAGACATTTTAGGCTTTCCGGGCCATAAAGTGTCTGTCCCAAATATTCAACTTTGCCACTGTGGCATGAAAGCAGACACAGATGATTTATAAACAAGTGGGTATAGCTGTGTGCCAATAAAAACGTACTTATCAAGACCGATTATTGAATTTCATGTATTTTTCACATATGGTTCTTCTTCTGATTTTTTTGACTATTGCAAAATGTAAAAAAACTAAAAAACAACAAACAAACAAAAAAACCAAACTTCTCTCTTGGGCTGTAAAAAAAGCAGGCAGTGGACCATAGTTTGCTGATCCCCGTCTAGAGAGAAGAATCAGTCCTCAGGAACCATGCCTGTGATTTCAGAATTACTTCTGTGACCAAATTTATCACAAGAAACATTTCATATATTGTCTCTCCTATATTGGCATGCACCGTATTATCGAGTAAGACAGAATGTATCTTGTTCATCACATGCAGATAATTTTCCTCCAGAACCATGTATGCTCTCCTTTTAAAAAAGTCATTAAACAATAATATAAAAAGATCTTTGGTTCTGATTTCCTATATGCCAAACGCCGATAGATGTTGTAGACACTGGAGCGAAAGGAGTGAACAAAACGGAAAAGCTTCCTGCCCGCATGAAGCCTGCATTTCTCATTTCTCTTCGACAGTTGTGAGAAGCAATTAAAACTTACTGAGCATCTACCTGGTACCAGAAACTCTTCTGTACAAAACATTCAACCCTATCATCGCTGAGATCAACAATCGGAATTGCACGTCAGATGCGGCTCTGCGCTGCCCAGGTCGCTGACTCAGATAATATGAAGACCCCTGGAGCTATGCTATGGGTGACCCGGCAAGTATTCGCTCCTTTTTATAAAAAAACAAATTTATTCTAAGTCACGTTGCCTTTTTTTTTTTTTTTTTTTTCCATATAGTTGACATACAATGGCACATTAGTTTCAGGTGCATGACACAGTGGTTCAAAAAGTTTCTACACTATGCTGTGTTCACGACGAGTGTAGCTCCTTTCTGTCCCAATGCATCGTATTACAATATCATCAAAAGTCACTTTGCTCTTAAACGGCAGGATGAGGTACAGGCCTGTTTGCCTGCAAAGGTCATGTCTCTTCCCTTCCATAATTTTATCCTTTCAAGATAATGTTTCTCAACATTAAAAAAACAAAAACAACCTTTTGGTACACTGTTTTTTTGAGAATATAAAAACGTTTGAGGTCAAATGCGAGTCTAGTTTACTCAGGTCTCTTCCCCCCGAGGATTGTCTTACAGTACTGCTTTCAACATTAATTGGAGGATTTAACAAAATTTAATCAAACTTCTTTTTTTCTAATATTATGTCTCCCTTAACTCTTTTCTCTTAGGCAAATGTCACGCCACACCTCTCTCCAGTTTTTCATCTCTTAACTTGCTTATTTGCTAGTTTGTCTCAGACTCTTGTGACCATAATTAATGTCATGAGCCGGTGTGGGAAACCCTAAGTCAGATTTCCATATAACAAATAAACAAACAGGTAGGCAACTTGATGCTGAAGCTAGGGGAAATTTAGTTCTGCCAAGAAAAAGAAGATATCTGATTCTACATCTAGATCAGGTTGGAGGGCAACATGCTAAAATAAGCAAGAATGAGACGAGGGGTCTTAAGTTTTAACTCTATTTAGAGTGACAAACCTGTCCAAGTCCCCTCTCATGCTATAATTCTCTTCTGATTAGTGAAGTGATGTTTCCTTTAACCTTTAACACTGCATGGTTTTTCTCCTTTTGTGAGCCAAACAGATGTATCTCCAGGTGGAGAAATCTCAGTAAGGACCATACAGTGACCTGGCTGGAAATGGACTTAACTTTGATTATCTGGAGTAATGTTTGGATAGTAGGCAAATAGAATTTTAGAAAAATAGTTGCAGCACAATTTGAGTACCTCCAGGGTTATTGTGAGAATTCAATAAACAAAGGTATATGCGGTAAATCCTTGGTTTGCAAGCATGATTTGTTCCAGAAACATGCTTGTAATCCAAAGCACTTGTATATCAAAGTGAATTTCAAGAACCTTCGGCTCAGTTGTGATCGTGTGACATTTGGCATCATGACTACTCGTCTTGCAAGACATCGCTCGTTTGTCAAGTTAAAATTTATTAGAAATGTTCGCTCTTCTTGTGGAACACTCACAGAACACGTTACTTGCAGCCCACGGTTTTACTGGACTTGCTTAGTAGAGCGCCTGGCCCTGAGTAGGGATATTTAATACATGAGCATGATCGGTATTACATTTACCAATAATTCCCAAACTAAGAAGCTCTGGTGGCTACCCAGATGCCAATGCAGTATTTCACAATGAGAACTGTGGTTGTCACATGTGGCCCATATGGGTATCAGCCTGACCATTGCATTCTCTTCAGGTAGGAGAAGTTCATATCCATAGGAGATTGCCAGTGAGCTCGGATCAGATCTAGAAGACGTTAACGATGAGGGAAAAGAAGCTTGATGCGTTTGTTCCTCCAGTCGGGTCAAACCCACTGGCCTGACCGGACCTCCAGTTGTGTTGATCGGATTTCATGGAACTCTGCCAGGGTTTCTCTTTCCTTTTCTTTCATTCTCTTACGATAGGCTGAGTAATTGGCCACCAAAAAGACCGATGTCTTAATCCCTAGGCTCTGTGAATACCCCACCTGACATGACAAAGAGTACTTTGCAGATGTGATTAAGTGAGGAATCTTGAGACGTGGAGATTACCCCGGACGATCCAAGTGGGTGTAATATACTCAGAAGGTCCCTATTAGAGGAAGCAAGAGGGTCAGAGCAGAGAAGATGATGTGGTAGCAGAAGCAGAGAAGAAGAGATCTGACAATGGTAACAGAGGATGCATTGATTCTGTTGCTGGAAAAGGACAATGAGCCGAACAAAGAAGAAGAGGCAAAGAGATGGATTTTCACCGAGAACCTATTTACAGTCTTCCAAGTGATTTTTCGGGTCTGCCCTACGATCTGATCTGGGTGGGTTTTTAGTTCATTCTCCAAGGACAGTCAGATGTTCATTAGGTCCGAAGTCCTTTGCGGGAGTTGACACTCACCTTTATGTGCCACCTCTTAGCCCCAAATTTCTACTGGCTTGACAGGTCAATCTCCCTAGTAGTAGACTGCAGACACCTCAAATGCAAGGCTGCCTTTCTTATGTTGGGGAGCACTTAAATGAATGCCTCACAGGAGCCCACAAGGTGGTCTGTTAGCAGCAGTTGTCATAAACTTGGCTTTAGCGCTATCTCTGACTCAGTCTCTCATGTGGCCATCTCTGTCCAGACTACTTAGGCAACTCTTAGGCTATTGCCATGGCCCCTGGTAACCCCGGTGTCCCTGGATGCCTAGAAAACGTCCCAAACTCCAGGTACTCTGATATGTGTAGGGTTGGGGAGGTTTATGCCCCTCCTCGCTCTGGTCAAAGGCCTTGTAGAAGCTTTCCTGATGCCCTGCTTTGCATGAAATCTCAACTTTGGCCTCTAACACTCCTTCACTGTAGTGGGTCCAACTGATTCAGCTGAACAGAGGGAGGGACAGATCCAAAACTCTTCTCTCTCCTCCTAACTCCCCATTGCCGGCACTTCCCCTCTTTTTTCTGATTTACAGAGCAAAATCTCACATATATGAACGCATTAAGAGATATTTTTATGAATGGGAAAGGGAAGTGTTTTTCTAGTGTGGATACAGGAAGAGGAATAAAAGTGTTCTATATGCATAGTTGATAGTTACCGATACTTACATACTCACGGTTTTATTCCAGGAATATGGTTTGATAGAGTACACAGTTGCAGCTTCTAATGGCTTTCTCCTCTCCTGTTCTCCCAATCCTGTTAATACCTGACCTTGTCGCATTACCACAGAGGATTGCTGTTTCATTATCCCCAGCCCATTTGGAGGTCATCTGGGAAAGTTTTCAAATTACGACATGCCTCCGCATTAAGACATGCATTCCATTTCTAGCTTGCACGTAGGAGAAGCCTCCAGTCAGGTTACTGTCTATGGTGCCAGTACTGGTTGATATCATATATTTAGGTGTTTGAACTTTTCTGAGGAAAAGTCAGCCTGCCTGTTATATTTTTATGTATCCTCAATATGACATCAAGTAGCAGAGAACATGGGAATTTGACTCTAAGACTCTGCCCTTCTCGCAGGGACTTGAGATGGGCTTGAGGGCGGTGATGACCTGGGACTACCACCTGTTATAAGTCAACAAGGTTTGGGAAGTTTTGATAAAGTGACATTGAGGCCAGAGATCAATCTTCTGCAGGTGGAATCAGTTGACCATAATAGGATAATCTAGACTGAGGCCAGAGAACTCATCATCATGGGAAGAGATGAGTATTTTTTCTTTAAACAAATAAAACAGCTTATATATCTCCTCTCTCTCTTATCCCACCATTGGGTAAAGGGTGACAGTAGGAAAGAATAGTGAACGCAAAGATATTACCAAAATAAATAAATAACAACCCAACTTTTGAATATGATTCTAGAACTGCAACAGATCCATGAACATAGAGCTTGTTTTTAGAGATTCAATTTTACACTCTTCATCCCTCGTATAAAAATAGTCATTATCTTGTGTTTTATATATGTATATGTATATATATGTATATGTCCACTAACTAGAGTTGGATAGAAAGATGACTACTAGGGGCGCCTGGGTGGCTCAGTTGGTTAAGCGACCGACTTCTGCTCAGGTCATGATCTCGCGGTTCGTGGGTTCAAGTCCCGTGTCCGGCTCTGTGCTGACAGCTCGGAGCCTGAATCCTGCTTCAGCTTCTGTGTCTCCCCCTCTCTCTCTACCTCTCCTTGCTCACGCTCTGTGTCTGTCTCTCAATAATAAATAAACGTTAAAAAAATTTAAAAAAAAGAATGATAACTACTATGTTTTTTAAAATATGTTCATTTTAAGGATGGAAGAATAAGAAATACAGGACAAATTTGCATGCGTAGTTCACATGAAAAATAAATGGCATATGGCTTTGCAGGAATGTAAGCTACATGAAGTGATGTCAGGGACCTTGGTTGCTTTATTTGTCCCCTGTGTCCCGTGCCTCCTCTCTGCATAGGCGTATGAGATGCTCAGTAAATATTGGCTCCAATCAATGAACACATATATAGCCTTACAGATGTCAGGAACATTATTGGCTTCTCTCTCTACACTATCATGCTGCTCTATGAATGATGCATTATATTCAATTTATCTGCTACCTAACATATAATCTTATATTCTGAACAACACATAAGACTATATATAAATATATATACACATATATAATATATACATATATAATATATATTATCTACACATATATATGTATATATAACATATATGCACATATATATAATTCCTAAATCATTTTAGTGCCTCTAGTTACTAAACTGTTGGCATAAAGGAATTTTATCATTATCAAATTAATAGAAATTTACAGATGATACATAAAACCTCCTATTATTAGGAAATGCCTTGAATTTTCTCTTGCTGTCTTGGTGAATTTATGCCTCCAGTTCCTTTTGCTCTGGATTTTATAATGTTCTCTGTAACTCCAGACATATGGATAAAAGCAAGTCTTTGTTATCAACATGATAAGCATGTTCCAGTGGTATATATCTTATCAGCAAACTGAAAATCATCCTTTCCTAGCAGTAAAGAATTTTAACCACATACATTTTATTTCATGGAAATATTTTCTCTGCTGAGATATGTAGTAAAAAAGACAAGTTAGCCTTTCTAAAGAGATCTTGTTCAATAATGAGACTCTTGATTCTTAGAGATATTACTGAGCTTTCTTATGACCACAGATAAAGGTAGGAAATAAGATATGGGCTTATGAAACATTTATGTTGATCCACAATTTTACTCCTTAATTTTCCCTCTCTAAAAAAACTAAAGGGGAGATGGGAGGTAGGTAGGCAGGGGATGGGTTAACTGACTGAAGAGTACTAAGGAGCGCACTTGTGATGAGCACTGGGTGTTGTATGTAAGTGATGAATCGCTAAATTCTACTCTTGAAACTAATATTCCACTGTAGGTTAAGTAACTAGAATTTGAATAAAAAGTGTGAAGAAGAGAGTTACTTTGATAGTCAAAAAGACTGATTATAGCAGATGCCAATATTCAAATATCATTTGATCACAGTATTTTATAAAACAAGCAGAGGGATCCCCACCAGATAGAGGATGAAGGTTAGATTTCTTTTCCTATCTCAAAATCTTCCGCATACAAGAAATCAATCACCAAAAGTGTTAGAATGATGAGTTCACTTACAAACACCATGGTAGAGGAAAGAAGCACATGTTGTTTCCCTCTTCAAAAACTTCCATGTGCCTTCTGTCACATTAAAGAAGAAGAAGAAGAAGAAGAAGAAGAAGAAGAAGAAGAAGAAGAAGAAGAAAGAAGAAGAAGAAGAAGAAGAAAGAAGAAGAAGAAGAGGAAGAAAGGAAGGAAGAAGAAGAAGAAGAAGAAGAAAAAGAAGAAAAAGAAGAAGAATTCAGCTCCTTGCCATGAACCACAAGACCCTATCAGACCCAGAGTTGCCTAAGCACTTCTGCCATGTTTACTTGTTTCCTTAATATTTACGGTTCCTGTCATCGTATGTTTTCTCCCCACATTATCTCCTCATGAACCAGCTAAAGAATCATCTCCATTCAAGCTTCCCTCACCACCTACCTCAAATACTCAACTCCTCCCACTGGAATAGAAGCTCCGTGAGAGGGAATTTTCCATCTAGTCTACTGCTGTCTTCCTCGGCAGTGGACTGGTGCACAGTAGGAAGGTGCCTGTTCAATATTTGTTGAGTGACTTTTTAAAACTATGCTTCTTGTTTCCACTTTAATTTTACGAATGAATCTAAGGTCAGTGACTCATTCAGCATTAGTCAGCAGCTTGTCAGCAGCTGGTGGAGACACTTCATTGTTGCCATTTTTCTCCTCTGTCCTGCAATTAGATTTTTTTTTTTTTTTTTTTACTTTAGTGACTGATTTTTTTTTAGGTGTATTTATTTTTGAGAGACAGAAAGAGCGTGAGTGGGGGAGGGATAGAGAGAAGGGGGACAGAAGATCTGAGGTGGGTTCTGCACTGACAGCAGAGAGCCCAGTGCAGAGCTTGAACTCGGGAACTAAGATCATGACCCGAGCTGAAGTTGGACACTTAACTGACTGAGCCACCAAGGTGCCCCCAGTCTTTGCCTTTTATTATGTGCTCATCTTTCACCATTCTCTTCTTCTCTAAATAATATTCTTATTAAAGATATCTGGAAGGGGACCTTTTCAGGCAGTGTGTGCAATATTCACAGGATTTTTTTTAACTTTTAAAAATGTTTATTTATTTTTGAGAGAGAGAGAGAGAGAGAGAATCCAAAGCAGGCTCCAGGCTCTGAGCTGTCAGCACAGAGCCTGATGCGGGACTCAAACTCACGAACCGCGAGATCATGACCTGAGCCAAAGTAGGATGCCTAACCAACTGAGCCACCCAGGTGCCCCCAGGGCAGGATTTTCTTTACTAAGGATAAGAAGGAGGACATGCAAGAGTGTGTAGATCTTGGGACCATTTGTGTCAAAAAGGCAGAAATCTTAATGGCTATTTTGTATCTGCTTGTATTTGCATAAGCAAAGTCTGGAGGGATATGCAAGAAATGAATCACAGTGGGTACTTGGAAGGTGGGGAAAGTAAATTAGAAAAAGAGGAGGAAAAGAATGTTTTATTCCACAACTTTTAAAACTCATTTTAATTTTCAAATTTTGCAATCGTATTTGTTATTCGATTAAAAAAACAAATAAAATTTAAAACACTTCAAACCAAAAAAAAATGAATTTACGTATAAAAGATCATGTGTGATCATCTGTTGCCATTCCAATGTGTGGTCATTAATTCATACATGTGGGGTAGATTTGTAGGTCCCTTGTAGTCAAGTTTGAGCTCCCGAACAGTATTCAGAATATTTTACAAATGCACAAATTTTTTCTGTCATATTAGAAGAGGACACAAAGTTACTACAACTGCCAAGAAGGATGAGAAACCTTTAAACAAATTCGTAACTCTTTAGAGATTAAAAACGGTCAATTCTTTTGGCTGAAGACTTTCATGTGGTATTTAAGTGAATATTGTTTTCATAACTAGTACAATGCCCCTCATATTGCCTGTAGCAAGTAAGGAAATACAATTTTGGAAACAAGATTCCATTTAGGTGGACAACATTGACACTGAAGGAAATATGATGACTTTTAGGAGGATTTTCTAACGTGGCTGGCTAACCTCACCAACATCATTAAACACAATCAAGGTTTTAAAAGTTGATTGACAGTTATGAATTAGTGTAGGCAGGTAAAAATATGAGAGGCACATCTATGTATATGGTTAAAGATGAATGAACTAATTTTTCTTGGATTATAGACCCATGAACCTACAGCGTCTGCAATGAATAAAAGAATCCTCTATGTAAGCCTTTAGATATTTCTCTGTATTTTCCCCTTGACTCTATTTTTTTCAGGTTAGCTGATTTAATTAAATATTCCCTAAAACACTGGATGTTAAGAAATGTACAAAATCTAAGATCCTGAGATCTCCTAACTTAGCGTGATTAAAATCGATGAGTTTGGAGTTTTCCGTTAAATCAAAAGCTTCTGGCTTTCAGCAACTCTTTATTTTTGGAGAAACAGCTTTTTCTTTGTGTAACAAAAAGGCTTAGGAAAGCTTCTTAAAAAAAAAAAAAAGACCTCTAGGCTGCTGAGTCTTAAAATAGCCTTTGAGAACAGCCCCAGAACTAGCAAGGTGTGCAAATGGGCCAGGCACAAACCAGAGGAGTGTAGACTTTTCCCAGTTCAGCAGGAGCCCCTTGCTGGGGTTACATTCTCCAACGTGGTACCACTGTTATATTGTGCCTTTCTTGAAACTCATTAAAGCAGAGATATCTCTTTCATTTCTTTTCCACTATCTCATTTATTAAACAGTATACATTATTGCTGTGCAAACTTGTATACAATATTGACTGACAAAAGCATACAAACTTTGAGTTACTGTAAAAACGTATGTCCCATGACTGTGTTTCTCTAATTGCAAGGAACTTGATATTTACAGAGTGCCCTCTATATGCTAGGCATTGTCCCACGTTCTGGTACAATAGATAAGAAACTTTGACTCTACCCTCAAGTAGTCCGTCGCATAGAATAAATGAAGGAAATGCAAGTTTTTCAAATGTGTCCTGCATACAACATTTTAAAAGAAGCAACTCTGTTTTGTAATTAAAGATCTATAATAGAATGTGGAAATGAATAAAAATACACTCGTTTCAGCATTAGCTAAAGTAATGTCAAGTACAAGGTATATAGAGGCACTATGAAACGTGACAGAACAAAACAAACAGTGGCGGAAAACTCCTATAATCAGTCTGAAAATGTTTTAAGGGTAAGGAGTTCTAAGATAAAGATAGCTTAAAGATTATGTGTATCTTGAGTACCCACTTTGACATTGGCTGATTTTACAATTCTTTCATTTCTGTAGGGATGATTGATGGGGCAGGTGGCTGGATTCTTTGCAATATCAGGATAGCTTCCATGACAAACTGCCCCCCAAATGTATAATGACTTAATACAATAGTTTATTTTTTTCTCATTGAACAGGGCAAATGAATGAGTTGGTGTAATGGCACATCTCTGTGAAGTCATTCAGAAACTCAGGCTTGCAGGAGTATAGCCATTGACATGAAGCTTCTAAGGTCACTCTGAGGTTGTCTCCATTCTAGTAGAGAGAAGAAAGGAAACATAGAAGGTGAGCAGTGGGGCTTTGCGTGGACCACAACCAAAAGAGGTGTCCTTCATTTCTCTTCCATTCCCACGGGCTAGAGTTTAGTCAATTGCTACACCTAACTGCAAAAAATGAAAATGTAATCTAACTGTGCGCCTGGGACAAAGAAGTAAACATAAATTTGGGGGAATATCTTAAGACTCTGCCATAAACAGTGGGGTTAGGAAGAATGATTGCTTTTGTTAGTTGCTATAATGACCTGCTGTATCAGTTCAGTTTATGCAGACATCAAACAACTCAGTAAAATAAGCGACTGTGATAGATGGTCCCAGATTTATACATTGATTGAAAATCCCATTTTAATTTAATAGTGGATTAGTTTCTCCCCCCGACCCCCCTTGGAAGAGCCATATGCTGGGGAATTGGTCTTTCCAGGTGAATCGAGGATTTTGCTAACAGAACGGTATAGAAATGTGTCATTTTCTTTTGCTTGTTTGTCTGTTTTATCTCTATAAGCCAATCCACCTCTAAAACGTTTCTGGCAATGGGTGTGAGTAAAAATAATGCAACTTTAAATCATTCACACTAATGTATTTTAAAATACATTATTGTTAACTACTGTGAAGATTTTGGAAATAGAATGGGTCTGGAACTGGTGGCAAGGGGAAGGCATGTATAGTTCACCTTTTGTAGGCATTCATTTATCCGTTCGCCCGCAAATGTTTATCAAGTTCTTGCTGGATGCTGGGCTAATGCAGTAGACATGTTCCAAACAATGGGCGTTGACTATATGTCAGACTCCATGCTGGGTGGCATACATTTGTTTCTTCTTTTAATCCTCCCTGCCATCTGAGGCAGAAGTTAAAATCTCTGAAAAAAATCAAAAGACCATGGAGATTAAGTCACTCATCCAAGGTCACCTGGACAGTAGTAGAACTACAGTTAGAAACCAAATCTGCATGACTCTACAATTGGACTCTTTCCAGTTTGCCATCCTGACTCCTTAGGTAATTGTATATTTGCCTGGTCATCAGCAGGACTGTGAGATCTGGATATACGTTGTACATAAAATGAAGTAATGAGGCAGGAAGGAATTAAGGGGTTTCAGGTGCTGCTGGTTTACATTTCCCCCCACTAATATGGCAGCAGTTTGAATATAAGCCATGGCTTTTGAATATTAAGCACACATGTTTTGTCCTACTCTCACCAACGTAGGAAAAATTTTTTGAAAGAGGAATTGGGAAAGATGATCAAGTAATCTGCTGTTTTCTAAGAAAGTTACATCACTGGGATGCTTTCCTCAGAAACAACTTTTGCCATCCCAAACCATGAAGACAAAAATAACAATGCTCTTACAGAATGCCAAGAACATTCTGAGAGATGCTGGTGCATTAGTGGAGAACACAGAACTGAGGCAGCCACCATTTGTTGGCCTGAGCCCAGGTTGACTAGTGCAAGGTGATAGTTCAGACCAAACAAAACCTATAGATTTGGGGTCCCCATGGATCCTCAAAAGCCTGACAACCTAGTGTGACCCTGCAATTACAGGACCAGGGCAGAGCTCATAGATTATTGTGATTACCATTAATAAATTTATAGCCCAATAATTAAAAAATCTGGGTTCATCTATGATGAATATAAAAAATGCTTTACTAAAAAAAAGACATATGTTTATTTATAAGCCTCCTCTTATTATATTTACCATTTACAGGAAGCATCAAATATTGATTTATTTAATATAATAAATTGAGTTTCTGGACCCCATTCCAGTGTGTATGGGATGGGCAGAGGATTCCCTCCAACAACAAACAATTCTTGGACAACAGCCGGGTGTCTGAGAATTCAACTCAATTCTGACATTATCTACCCAGAGACCAGCATCAGATTCCGTAGGTTAAAGGCTCAGTCCCCTCAGACTACCCTCCACTTCAGATGCCAATCACAAGCCCATGTTGTTACATGTGGGTTCCGAGAGGTTGGCTATATAAACCAGAGGTTCTCACCAGCCCCTCCCAGAGTTCTACTAATTTGCCAGAATGGCTCATAGAATTCAGAAAAACCCATTCACTCCCCAGATTACTGATTTATTACCAAGGGTGTTATAGGATACAAATCAAGAACCACGTAAAGAGATACGCAGGGCGAGGTGCCAAACAAAGGAGCTCCTGTCCTCATGGAGCTTAGGGCCTGGCTTGGGGGCACCTTGAAAAGTTCTGCTCCCCCTCTTTTTAGGTTTTAGGGACACTTCATTACATAGGCATGATTGATTAAATCATTGGTCATTGGCGATCAGTTCAGCCTCCAACCCCTTTCTCCTCCTTGCAAATCAGGGGGGTACGACCGGAAGTTCTAACCCTCTATTTGTGGTTGGCTGCCCTGTCAAGTGGCCCCCATTCTTAGGTGCTTTCCAAAAGCCACCTCAGTAACATAAACCCAGTTGTGGTGGAAAGGGACTTCTAGGAATAGCAAGACACCCATTGCACGTGTATGGCCTTGAAGGTTTATGAGGACAAGAAACCAAATATTGTAACAAAAGATTCTCCCGTTGCTCTTACTGCTCAGGAAATTCCAAGGGTCTTGGGAGCTGTGATCCAAGAACCATGGTTGAAGACCAATCATATCTGAGAAGCATATTTTGGTCATCTGAATGGCCAAATCACATTTTTCTTATAAATCACAGTATCTTGTACAAATTAATCCATCACCTAATATATGCCTAGAATGGGGGATAAACTGATGAGCATTCTGACAAAATTCCTGTCCTGACCACACTTACTTTCTCCTAAGGGAGAGAAGCGGGCATAAACATACAAATTAAATACCATTTCAGATAATAATGAGAAAGAAAAGTGTTTAGAGGTAAAGGGTAACTTACTCTCAAAGGATTCAAATTAAGGGGCAAGAGCTAATGGGGCGGGGAGGGGAAAGCCCTTTAAAATAGATAAAAGAGAATGTTGGAAGGGACATTTGAGCAAGGACATGAATGTTTGGGGGAGAATGTGTGAAAAATGTTCAAGGCACAGAAACAGCAACTGAAGTGATTCTGAGCCAGAAAGGGGGAGAAGGGCAGAAAAGAAAATCTAAGAGGAAGCCATGGTCAAGATTTTGAATTTTATTCTAAATCTAAAGGAAAGCCATCGGATTTTTAAGGGAATGATGAAAATCTGATTTACATTTATAAGCGCTTACTATTGCTACAACTTGGTATGTAAACTACACTAGGGTAAGAACGGAAATAGGTACGACAGAGGAAGTGACCTGGCCAGAGCCAGAAGTAGCCTGGGATACCAGCTGTGTACGACTAGATGACAAGCTCCAGGACAGCATGCTCTGAGGAGGACCAGGCTGGCTTACGTAACTGTGGTGGAGAGGCCTCCTACTTGCTGAGATGCTGCCTCGGCAGCAAATTTAAACATCCAGATTCAATTCAGCGCCTTTATGCTCTTGGATACATCAGAAATTATGGACATAGATGCCCTTAGAGGCCAAGCAGATACTTTTTGAAGAAGAGGCAGTGCTGAATTAGGTCCCCTTACTGGGTACAAGCACCATACAAGTACGTTTTCCAGATTGAAAAAGAAATGGAAGTGGAGACCCACTGAGAAGATCCTCACCTTCTTCCACGTAAGACATGAGGTTGGCTTAGTTCAGGATGACAAGGGTGAATAGAATGAGACAGTTAAGGGGAACTTGGAGGCAGAAACGCACTGTTTGATCTCTAGTTTATACCAAGCTAAGACATGCGAGTTCCTTGCCCTCAGTAAGCTCACATTCGATTAGGGGAGGCAAGAAATTTATGAAAAACTAATTGCAGGAATCAGGAGTCATGTCGAACCATATGAACAGACGGCATACAGAAAGTCAACATAGGAGAATGATGTAAAATGACTGGATGGCCAGGGAGAACTTTGTGTGTGTGTGTGTGTGTGTGTGTGTGTGTGTGTGTGTCTTAATTTTTTTGTTTTCATACAATTTCAGGCCTATGGAAATGTTTCAAGAATAGTAAATGCGATTTTAGTAAATACTATATATAGATAGTAAATGCTACTATACTAGATTAATGTTAATACTTAGCACATTTGCTTTCTCTCTCTCTTGCGCACACACACACACACACACACACGTGTAAGTGTTCATTGGAGAGCAAAATGCAGATGTGATGTCCCTTTATTTGTAAACACTTAAGTTTTAACTTCTTAAAAGGAAGAGCATCCTCTTACAAAGCAACACCGTAATTATCAAACTCAGGAAACTGGCATTAGTATAGTATTCTTGCCTAATCTATAGACATTCCGTTTTGATCAATTTTCCTTTTTTTTGGTCATGTTTTTCAGAAGAAACTCTGGATCAACCGTGGCATTCAATTGTCATGTCCCTTTAGGGCTCTTTAATTTGGAACCGTTTCTCAGTCTTTCCTGTATTTCATGACCTTGGTGTTTTTGAATAATAGAAGCCAATCTTTTTATGGAATACCTTCAGGTGCCACATGGTTAGGCTGAGATTACATACTTTTGGTAGGAATAACATGGAAGCAATGCTGGGCATCATATCAAGAGGCACATGGTGTCTATCGCTTATTGCCAGTCATGTTAATTTTGATCACTTGGGTAAGGTCTGTATACCGTGTTTCTTTACTACAAAATTTATAATTGGAAGTATCTTGTGGAGAGATACTCTGTAAATATGCTCTTACTTCTCAAACTTTCACTCACTGGTTCTTTAATCATAGTTCCTATGATTCTTGCCTGAATCAATTCTACTTGTGATCATTTCCAAGTGATAATTTTCTAATTTTACCATTTTTTTTCTATGTTTACTAGTTTGCTTCCCCCTTTCCTTTAATGATTTATTTATATCTATGTAGACTCTGGGATTCTTATGTCACTCAATGGGTTATAATAATTCACCATTGCTATTGATTTTGATGACCTGAATGTCCCAGGTTTGGCCAGCGGGAGCTCCTTCATAATAGATCTTGCGCCTTTTGGAGATGTTCCCATCATTTGAGTACTTCCTTACTTTCTGGCTCCATAAAGTTTTCCAAGCTCATCTTTTACATTTCCAGTTGCAAAAAGAGCAGCTTTTAAGTCTTTCCAGCTAAGATCCTAAAGACAAGATTACTGGACAGTCATGCAGACAGCTGGGAGTTGTGGGTGGGGTGGGGCAGGGTCGGAAGGACAGAGAAACCAAGCAGTGCAAGATGCAAAGGCGGGGACATCTGACAAAGTTCAAGGATCATAAAGAAAGCAGTGAGTTTAAATGTGTTAGGTGAGAGGGAGAACGACAGTAGATGAGATTAGAAGGACCCAGAGGTTTGCATCAGTCTTGCTGTGAACAAATTATATTGTATACATGATATTGTACATATTTTAGTCGTTGCTACAAAAGCTACCTAGACTGGTAAGGAAAAGTGTCTTCTGAGAGGGCCAAGACGGGGGAAACAGATAGAAAATGGAAAATGGTAGCAGTGCAAAAGAGAAGCAAAGAGAATCCCAGTCCTGGATGTCAGGATAGCGTCCACTCGCAGTGGAGAGAAGCATAAATTCCAGCACTGGCTCTTTGGTAGACCAAAGCAAGAGCAACTGGTAATAGGGCAAGCTGTGCTTTTGCTGACTATTTAAAAAACTGTACTGTGATTCAGCAATGTTACCAAGCGAGTGCAGGAATGTGGGGCAAACAAGGCAGAGAATGGGATCCTCAGGGAAACAGCACTGGAGTGGATGAAGACCTTCTCACACCGTAGGAACTGTGCTTAGGAAAGAGTGGAAATGTTGAAGGGCTCTCCCATAGGCAGCAGGCTGGTCGCCACTTTCCTGAGAGAGATCAGTCTCAGTCTTGTAAGGTAAATGTGAGCCTTGAAGAGGGGGACACTTCAGGAAAGCAGCCTGGATCCTTTTGAATACTAGGTCATGGGGAGAAGAGCGGGACACGTCTTAGTAAAGTAGTGTTGGAGATTAGACGGTAGCGCCTCCATTTTGTTTAGAGATTTTTTTGAAACCTGTATAAAACTGAGCCAATGTTTAGATTCTACTCCGTTCTCTGCTTTCTGAGACTCCACAGTGAAGAACTCCATTAGGACTTGTTGGGGTAGAATCAATGGAAAGCCTGGAGCAGCAAAATGAAGCAGGAGCAGTGGAAGACCATCTGGCACTTTCTGAACTGGTCCCAAGCAAATGCAGACACACCTGAATCCGGGGGGGGGGGGCCCATTCACCACACTCTCCTGCTCTTGATCTTGGGAGCTAATTACTTGTCTGCTATCCTTTTTCTGTCTCACCTAAAGTGAGTCACTTTTTATTTATTGGCTTTTCCTTTCCTTTATTTATTGATGCCAACGTGGACCGTTGGATTCTTATTCGATTCAGTGGCTTTTCTATCATTAAGTAAAACTGATAGGCATTTACTCATCCTTTTATTGTCTTAGCTTTTTCCACTGTCCATATTATATTTGTTCAACACAAATTACTTTTCACTCTCCCATTTAACTGTGAACTTCTTGAGAGCCACACGCACAGTGCCTGGCACAAAACTGATATTCGGTAAATATTTGTTGAGCAAAAGAATAAACAAACAAGGGCCCCAGAGACAGGTTAACAACCACCACCTAAGAAGGTACTCTAGTAGATTTTACTGCCATTGATTGGTGATAGTTGTTCAGTATTGTGTGTGTGTGTGTGTGTGTGTGTGTGTGTGTGTGTTGGGGGATATATCCTCTAGACAGCTATTATTACAAAAATATGCTAGATCTGAAGAATATTTAATAACTCTTCCCTGTAATGAAAAAATTGTTCAATTGTGATCTCCTCTCAACTTGTTCTTTTTTTGTGTTTCCTGGGGTGATTTAAAACAAGCTATCATGATCTGAGGTTTTCTTCTTCTCCTTTTAATTGAATATTGAACTGCTCGGGTCTCTCTAGAATCTAAAAGTGCCTAAGGACCCAAGCAAATGATCCTAGACATCTTCTCTCTTGCTGTGAGGTCCTCAGGTTTTCTATGTACAAATGCACATGCTCAGTCATGCTCTCTGGCCTTCCCCTCGGAACAATCCAGAGCTCTGTGGCTCCAAATTGGAGTGTGGTTATCGGTCACTTAATACTCTGTGAGCCTTACTAATGACTTAATTATGGGGCTTGCTCACAACAAAATAGAGATGCTAACTACAAATTCAGAAGCACATTGGTTTTGTTTAAAATTAAAGCATAACATGAGATCTATTCTATAGAATCTTATAGATTGGTGCAAATGGTCATTTTTCTCTTGGGTTATTGTCACAGCTAATGCACACTACCGTTGGAGCCTTTAACGGCTTCCAGCAGCAGACTCATTGACGCGCATGCTTTCCCATTTACGGGGGGAGCTTCCAGAGGTCTGGCTGTGTTCTATTCCTTTTTCCATACTCAGCATTTAGTCCAGAGCCCAGCACATTACAGGTGTTTAATAAATAATCTCATTAATGAATAGATGCATGTGTGTATATACACTATGTTCGCTATATACATACATACATACATACACACACACACACACACACACACACACTATATATATATATATATATATAGGATATATAGGATTAAGGGACTACTGAAATCAAGAGCGAAAAATAATATATTTTGCTCCTAAAAATCTTTTTCTCAAAAGAAAGATAAAAGTACAATGTGGAATGTCTTTGTAAAATGCTGGCAGCTTGAGAATGAGAGTTTTGTTTTGTTTTCAAAACAAAGCTAAAGAAATTTCTCTTTGATGACAGCTTTATTTAAAATAAAAAAAAAGAAGACTAGGTCGTATATAAGTGAATGTCCTCCACACTCAACAATACTTGTTTACATAAATGAGTGAGTGAATGACTGTGATAAAAACAAAACATTTTCTTTGGAATTAGTCACGTTAAGACCCCTTCAAATTTATTTTAAATAAAAAATAAAATACGTATATATACGATGAAATGGTGCTATCTAACACACATGCACAATTAGAAATGCTTTCTGTTTTTTTGCTCCCAGGCTGTCTGGTTCATCTGTAAGTAACCATACCTTTAAGGTATTCGAATAGGATAGTAACTGGAGCCAGTATGGCAGCTCCTGGGATGGTGGTGGAGACAGTGCGGCTTTGAATGGGCCCTTTGATGGAGACAAGCATCTCCTATCTCCCAGGGCCTCACTCTTCTGAGCATGCTCCCTTAGGGGCAGCCCTTGGCCCCATAGGCAAGTAGACAGGGTTACACCCACACTGGCGTTGCCCTATCACGGAAGGGCTTTCCTGTCTGGCTTTGTTGCTGATGATCCCGTTCCGGAGCTCGCTTCCCACTCTCAGGCTGGAGCCATTCTTCCTTTCTAGGTTGCTGATCTGAAGCTGACCATGGATACGGCTGCTTTGGGGGATCTGGGCCCTGGGCTCAGGGTGTCCAACAGCTGGCCATACTCCATTGTGAAATGGTAAATGCTCAAAACTTTTGCTCCATTCCCAGAGGACCCCCCATTACAATGATTTTGCATTCACTACCTGCCAACAGGACCTGTAAGGGAGCCAAAGGGAGCTGCAGATTAAGCATAATTATGAATTCTGAGTGGAATGGAGTAGTTGGAGATTGTTGTTCATGAAGGACCTATTTTTTTTTCCCCACTGAAAATGCACATAAGGAAATATTGAATGCTCCGCGGAGTCTTTATATTTAAATGTGCTTTAGAATCAGTGTTCTCCTTGCCCTTCCGTGAAACAGATAGATAACCTCCCAAACTTGAAAGCTACTCTTAGAATTGGATTTTAGTTTGCTCAGGATTTGTAGCTAATCAGCACCGAATTTCATAGATAAGCATTTTAACATTTATTAACAGGAACTGGTACCAAAATGCAAGACATTTCCCAGGCTTCGTCGTCAATGAGCGGCTAATCCCTGAGGATTTATAAACCTGCACAACTGAGTAAGGATTCAAAGACCTCTTGCCGGCTCTTCTTGAGAGCTTAATGTGTCCCCATCGGGAACAAGCCGATTGTACCATTTATTCTTTTAGTCTTTCCTCCTTTGTAAATGGAAAAAGAAAGTCCAAGATGCTGAGCATAAAAATATACTCAGTGTTTGCAGACACTACAACAATTCACTACTGTGAATGTTTACAATGTGGCAACATTTTCTAATTTGACATAAAATTACGAACACATCTCATCATTGTTTTCCTCCTGTTGTCCATATATTTTCCCTCTTCTAAATACTTCTGTCTGCACATAGGAGTAGCATTCAAGATTTCCTTATGGCTGTTCAAGGAGTCCGTTCACCTGCCTGAAGTCCGTCATAAACCACCATCATACTTCTAAAAAGATAAGATCAGCAGTGGCGTGATATTGAGTAAAAATACCTAATTTTTAAGAAGTCAAATAGAATGCTAGCAGCTGATAATGATAAAGACAAGGACAATGGTAGCAGATAGAAGGTACCATGCACTTATAATGTGTCAGATACGTGCCCAAACTCTCTACATCTATTATCTTCTTAAATCTTCCCAAATCTATGTGGCAGATACTATTATTATCCTATAGATAAGAAAACTGAAGCTGAGCAAGTTCAAGTTGGTTTCCTAGGATCACGGGGCAAATTTTGGCTGGAGGCTGAGATCTGAAACCTGATGTACGTATGTTCCAGGGATGCTAAAGATATTTTTAAAAATCTTTATTTTTAAACTGTTTTCAGAGTGAGCTTTTAGAACAACAAGAAAAATGGGTCTCATTTCATTCTAATCATCTTTATATAAACCCTCCTGTTTCCTATATTCTTAAAACTTGTTTAGATCTATTCATTATTTGTGGTTTAAAGACAACGAATGTATTTAGTTAAAAGAAAATCCAGATGTTTATTTAAACTGCCTCACCCCCAAATCCCGGTTGAATTAATTTTTTACTTTTCATCCAGTTTTGTGTTTGGAAGAAAAAAATAAAACCCATTTTTATTTGTAATGCTGAAATATTGATACAGTACACTCATAATTAATAAGAGGGTTTATTTTGTTAGTTGTTTATGAAATTAGGTTTAACCATTTCTGTTGTTATGTTTATCAAAGTACTTAATGATGAAGCAAATGTAAGGCAAAATAAAACACATTAGGGCATATTCTCTACCCTTACATAATCTTTACCTCTTCATAAATTCAATACCCCATGGAATTAATGGTTTATGCTTTAGCCATATTAAATTTTTTTTTAACGTTTATTTATTTTTGAGACAGAGACAGAGCGTGAGCAGGGGAGGGGCAGAGAGAGAGGGAGACACAGGATCTGAAACAGGCTCCAGGCTTTGGGCTGTCAGCACAGAGCCCGATGCTGGGCTCGAACCCACGAACTGCGAGATCATGACCTGAGCCGAAGTCGGACGCTCAACCAACGGAACCACCCAGGTGCCCCTATGCTTTAGCCATATTAATGGAGCTATTTTTTTTTTTTGACCAGATGAATTCTATTACCTCTTTGGTTGTTGATATTTGGTTGGTGAAATGGCTTAAAACAGTATCTAATCTACTCCACATTTATGTTGTGTATCTATTAAACACAAGACACCTCGTTAGTCTGAATTTTGTTGTTGTTTTTAACTTTAAAAAAATCTCACTTTTTATCAAAGTCAGGAAACTTTGGATCACTCAGGAATTGTCTGGTTAACATTATAATCTATAGATGGACGCTGTGTCGGGGTACAACTGTTACAATATTTCAAGTTTCTTAAAACATTTCCATGGCGAGGGGTGCCTGGGTGGCTCAGTTGGTTGAGTGTCTGACTTTTGCTTGGGTCACGATCTCATGGTTTGTGAATGCGAGCTCCACATCAGGTTCTGGCTCACTGCTGTCAGCTTGGAGCCCACTTCAGATCCACTGTCCCACTCCTTCTCTGTCCCTCTCCTTCTCTGACCCTCCCCTGCTCGTGCTCTCTCTCAAAAATAAAATAATTTTAAAAAGGAGGAAAAGAAAAACCATTTTCATGGTGAAAAGCACAGCGTAAGGAGCCAGAGTATTTATCTCTCTGAGTTATTTCCCCCCTCTTGTCATAGTTTCATGGTTCAGACACAATGGTGGCCACATAGAGTGACCTGGAAAAGCATCAAAGGAATGTTTTTCTCACTTGATATGTGAACATTCTGATCTTCAGATATCTCAAGAGCCTTTGAAAAGTGGACTGAGTCCCCTCTGATAATAAGTCTATAAAACCAACTGAGAGTTGATAAAAAATAACTATGTAGCTCCTGGGGAAGGGGAGAGGAGGTGAGGGGAGAGAAGGAAACTGGGTAAGACATATATATTTGTAGTGGCATGAAAATGAGAGTAAGTGGTTATATTTATTTCAAATTTTAAAGGGAATATATCTGAGTCTGTCTCTCTCTGCCTGCCATGAGGACAGAGTGAGGACGTGGCCATCTGCAAGCTGGGAAGACAGCTCTCCCCAGATCCCAGCCATACTGGTATGTTGGTCTTAGACTCCCAGTCTCCAGAATGGTGTCAGAAATACACGTCTATTATTTAAACCCCCCCACCTATGGTATTTTGTCATGGCAGCCTGAGCTGACTAATATAAACAATGATCTTGAGAGGAAAAA
This sequence comes from Panthera uncia, assembly GCF_023721935.1. Classification (NCBI taxonomy): domain Eukaryota; kingdom Metazoa; phylum Chordata; class Mammalia; order Carnivora; family Felidae; genus Panthera; species Panthera uncia. Next base: position 16,759,238 of record NW_026057584.1, read on the forward strand.
AACATAAAGTTTATAAATAGTTTCAACAGAAAAAGCCCAGGTAGAGAGAATAATACAGCATGATATACTAAAATTATACTAAGTTTACTATGATCATAAGAAGCTGGTAACTATGAACATCTTTTAAAAAGACTCAGCAATAAAGAGAAGAAAGGGTGAAAGAAAACCATTGAAGGAAAAGAAAGTGCAAAGGTGGAGCTTCAACACCTCCACACGAGGTGAATGGGCCACTGGGTGGAGAGGCATTAGTGCCTATCATCCCACTGTCCCAGAAGGTTCCTCTGGGCTGCAGGCAGTTCTTCAGGTTAAGCATTGGCTAGCAGCAAAGCCCTAGAGCTTGCCCCTTGGCTCTTGCTGGTGGTTGATGCCATTTTTCAAATCACACATTTCTTGCTCCTCATGGCCAAGTTTTCTATCTGCTACAAATGATCCCAGCCTCCCTCCCCCATCGAGGACACAGGGATGTACAGATCCAATATTCCAGTCATACGGCATTTGGGTTGAGTCCCTCCTTCCCATCTACTACTCTGACCTTTCCTCCTTCTCTTTTTTCTTTCCCTTTATCCATTAAGAAAAACACAACTTACTAAGAGCCTTTAATGTATTGGGTATCATGCCAGATGCTGGCTGTACAATGGAGTTGATTGAAAGGAAGCAAGTGTCTTGCCCTTTTGAAGTTTTCATTCTAGTGAGTGAATGAAGGAAGAAGGAAGAAAACATTTAAGTAAATTTATATATATATATATATATATATACACATACACATATACATATATATTCACATGTATATGTATGTGTATATATGTGAATATATATGTATATGTGTATGTATATATGAATATGAATATATATGTATATGTATATATATGTATATATACATGTACACATACATATTTTAAGTCAACTGCTTGAAGCAAACAGACAGCATGCTGAGGACAAATAGGAGGGAGCTCTATTTTTAGATGCAGGAATCATGGAAGGCCTCAAGGAATCTAAGCCGAGACCAAAGTATGAGAAGGAGCCAAGAGAAGGCTGGTAAGAGGAGGGAACGGTGCAAAAATCCCTGAGTCGGAAAGGGCTTAGCCTGTTCTTGGATCCCCCCAAATGGGCCTGTGAGCACGCAGTGGAGCAGAAGGAGGGAAGGAGAGAGAGGGGATCACGGGCCCCTCCAGGTGTGTGTCCTTGGGCAGCTTATATAATGGCTCTGTGCCTCAATTTCCTCATCTCCTCATAAAATGTGGTTGACTCTACCACCCCCAGAGACCACACATAATGATACGTTGGAGACACTTAAATCATGGTCATTCTTCTCTTCAGGTTCCTTCTTGGTACAGGTGGTTTTTCTTCCAGAATTAAAGACATGTTTGGCCTCTTGAGGATTTAACCTGCTGGAAATGTAATACGATTGCCTATCTTTTTTTTTTTTCTTCTCATTTATTTGAAAATTAGACCCAGTTTATTGGACTGATAATGCACTCATCCAAACCCTATGTGAAGACAGTTTCAAACCCCAGATTAATTATTTTTCAATTGAGTTTTTTTTTTTTTTTTCATAACGTAGTCAAGCTTTTGAGACAAAGACTTGGTCATAAATCTTAAAATTAGCTGGGGAATTAATTTTAAAATTAAACACGCTATGATGAATTATAGGCAAATGACTGATTAGTAATGCAGAAAAATAAAACTGGGTCAGCTGGGCACATTTGTATATGGCGGCCTGTCCTGCGTGGCCTCTGCAGGGCAGTGTCTTGGCCAGGGAGGCGGAGAGTCGTATGCATTTCCTTGGCTTTGTTTTTTGATGTTATCTGTCTCAAGGCTCCTGCCCAAGAAGTCCTTTCTAAATTTAAATGGAATTTATGAGCTGTAGGATTTTATAGCATACAGTGACATTGGGAAGAGTTGTACTTCGAAATCTGAAAATGCAGATTAGAAAAATGGTCACACGGGAAGAGTGTGGTCTGTCACTCACTTGACTTCCTAAGCTTATTCACTTATCCAACCTTGCTGCTGTCCGTCCCCCTTCCCCTCACCGACTAGTTACTTCCTTACCTCAAAAGCGGGGCATTTATTTTTTCTCCTTGTGAAGGGTGATTAAATAATGGAGAATGCTCCACAAGTAAGTAGTGGTTTTATTTTCATTTGATAAAGCTAAAATGTTATGAGGGAGATATTCAATAAGAAATACACAGTTCACTGTGAAAGACATATATACATATATATATGATATCTATATGCATATACATAAGACATATATACATATATATAAGTATCTATATATGAAAGATATATGAAAGATATATCTATATATGAAGATATATATCTATATATCTATATATGAAAGATGTATCTATATATGAGGACATATATATGTATATAAGATATCTATATATGAAAGATATTATATATCCAATATCTTGAGATATATATACTATATATTATATATAATATATACATGTGTATATTGTATGTATATATACGCATGTATATATATACATGTAATATACACATGTGTATATTATATATAATATATGTACATAATATTATATATTATGACCTATTACGTCAGTGTTAGGTAATAGGTCAGTGTTTCTTTATCTGCATAGCTACCCCAGGGTGAGGATGAGATTGGGGCAGAGGGAGGGTTAGAGACCACCCACTGCTTCTTTCAAAACCTCAAGTCTTTTCCTTATTAGAATGATCCCCTCACCCTCCCAAGCCCCAACACGCATGCGTTCACACACTTCCGCTTGGCATCTAGTGCCATGTTGAGGAAGCAAGTCAAAGTACTTTGCAATTTAGGGCTCAAAGAGGTCTTGCCTCCACTAAGAGGGAAGGAAAGACGCTTCGTGGCTCCTGCCCCATCACACATGGACCCCAACTCTGCAAAAGTCGATGGGCCCCTCAGAGGACGTGAGGAAAGGAGGCACACACGTGATTGGAGCCGTGCGTAGAACCCCCTGGTACCTTCCAACGCTTTCCCATTCTTTTGTTATGAAATGGGACTTTAGCCGTGATCTGCGGGGGCCTTTGTTGTTGTTGTTTTAAATCAGTCAATTAATGGATTAGTTAATAATTTAATAATTTTTGTTCTATTTACTTATTTTTAATTAATTAATTATTACTACTTTTTTGCAGAGGCCCTTGTTAAAATGTGTGGGTGGACCAAGAACAGTGAGAGTTTCCACAGTGGCCCCTGTTTGACGGTGAGGGAGAGGGCAGACCCCGGTCCCTTAGCCTTTGTTCAGACCCTGCTTGCGTGTCCACGGGTGTGCGTGTCTGTCGCTTGTGTTTCCAGACCCTCTGGTCTTTACTCAACTTTACAAGCATCATGTCCTTTAGCCCTAAGATAATGAAGGGCCCTTACCCCTTTACTCAGGTTTAAATTCAATTCAGCGAGACGCTCCGTGGGAAGAACTTGGCATTGTTCCCAGAGCACCGTCCACATACTTCAAAAACGTTAGTTATTATTAGCAGCTTCTGTGATTTAGCAAGCCGATGTGGGGAAAGCGAGATTGGATAAGAGGAAAGGGAAGGAGTTAGTGAACGGGGGGTGGGGGACCAGCCTGGGGGCTGCAGCTGCCTGGGGAGGGATTCCGTGTGAGCACAAGGACCCAGGTGAACGCTGGGGGCCACGGATACCAAACAAAGAAGACTGTAAAAAGGTCAAGAAAGATAAACTGCTATTTCACTGTCAGACGCTTTTTCGTTTTACTCTCAATCAGGTAGCGCTCTAAGCATTTTACGAATATTAACTCAAGAAGTCCTCGTTCTACCTTTCTGAGGTGCTCCTGTCATTTCCAGATGAAGAAACTAAGGCACAGAGAGGTTAAGGAAGTTGCTCAAGGACACACAGCTGGTGAGTAGCAGAGCTTGGGTTTGAATACAGACAGGCTCCTGAGTCCATGATTTTAAACATCATGAGTCTAAGCTTCATTTCTACAATAGTCTTCACCAGTCCTGGCCCTGGTTATCTAGGCACGTAACAGGAGATCAAAGAGTCGTATTGTTCAATCTTCTGTATCGGTGCATTTCGCTCTTGCCGGATCCCTGCTTTCTCGAGCACTTTCTCCTTGTGGCCCTGTTTTAACACGACCCAGCCAATTGCATTCATTCTTCGACTTCAGTGTGCCTTCGCATTTATGCATTTTCCACTTTAATTTTCCTAGAGATCTGGGAACTAATCAAGTTTTATTTCATACCACATACACATTTATCGAAATTAGTATGCATTTTCTCCAGGATCCACGATATTTTCTCATTTTATTACAGACTGTGTAGTGGTATGGAGATGCGGCGAAGCTAGTGGCCGTGATCAAAATCGGCAATCGTTTTGCAGAGACAATATTCTGTTATTATAAATTCTTATTGCTCCATGTGTTTTAGAAAATGGTAATAATTCAACTGGCCTAATAACTGTTAAAATGTAGGTGCTTTTCTTTCTTTCTTTCATTTTTTTTTTCTTTTATGCAGGTGCTCTAAAATATTTTCTCCCACCGGGGGGGGTGAGTTTGTTACCTTGTTGCAACTTACACGTTCAAGACGATAATGCAGTTATTTATCGACTCTATTAAATGTTGCCATCTTTGATGCTGGAAACCCTATTAAAAGACATTGAAACACATAAAACTACTCCTATAAATCTGAGTGAAATTTGCAGTTGTGAAGTCCCAAGTTATTTTTACTTAACTGCATGAAGCTGAAAGGGAAAATGGTCTCTAGCTGCAAAGGTATACATGCATCCATTTGTATGCTTTTTTTTTTTCAGGTGAATTCACAGCACCAAAAACCAAAGCGGCCTTTTTCTCTACTAGACAAAGTAAGATGAATATTTCGCCTACTGCCCTTATGAGACACCATCCAAGCTGAAGGCATCGGTTTTCAAGAAACAATTCCACTGAGATGACCGTTTGCGCTCTGGGTGCATTTTGAGATTGTGGCTTATTTTTACAGTGCTCCAAACTATCCATTTTGACAGACACTCTGATTTATAGGAAGGCCTGATTAATCCTAATGGCCATTTTTGCTGTGATTGGCTTGGGTTTTCATATTTTAGTAACATTTCATCAACATCCTGGTGACTCAGACATAAAAGGAATTGCCTACTGCCCCATCAACTGACCCCCTAGACGGCAGCAAGAGTTCCGGCATCATTTAAATGTTCCAAAAGAAAGTGTTGGTGACTGCAGGGGAGAATTTGTATTTCCTGTACCTCTCTCTGCAGCGCAAAAGGGGAAATTTTGTTTTTCTTTTGGGGAAACCTGAAAAAGGGAAGCAGGGAGTAGGTAGGGAACATTTTCATTTGTTATTTCGTTGTTCTTTCTTTGGGGGGAAACTATCTGATTATTTCTGTGAAGTAAAAGTGGTCGGTGATTTGCAGAGGCCCCCAGGGTAATTCTGTGTAACAATGATATATTTTTCTTGTCACCCTCAGAGTCATCATCATTGCTTTTCATAAATACCTGTCGGTCCATCTGTGGCTGAAGGACTTTATCTCCCGAACTTCCTTTTATTCAGAGATTTTACTATGTTAACTTTAGGATACAAAATAGCTGAACCCTATAATAAATAATGCAGCACAAAGTAAAACGGAGAAGAGTACTCATACATTGGATGAGGTTAGAAAAGCCATCCCACTGCCTGTTTCTGTACCGATCTTGAGCTAAACATATTTTTAACATTTTTAAGTGGTTGGAAGAAATCAAAAGAAGAGCGATATTTTAGGACCCCTGAAAGTGATATGAGGTTCAAATTGGCGTCCATGAATAAAATTGTATTGGAGTACAGCCATGCCCACTCATCTATGTATCGTCCATGGCTGATGTCCCCTACCACTGCAGTTGACTAGTGGTCACAGAGACCATGTGGCATGTGTAGCCTAACAAGGTTTTTACAAGAGACATTCTGCAAAAAAAAAAAAAAAAAAAAAAAAAAAAAAGGAAAAGAAAAAAGGCATTTTGCTGACCACTGGGTTACTGGGTTATAAGGGTATCTGGAGGAGAGAAAAAGAGAAAACTATTTGGTGAAAGTGTGTTTTTAAACATGAGTCCTTATTTTTAAAAGGTAAGTGACTTCGGAACGTAACTTGGAAGCTTTTCTAATCGAATGAGAATGTGTACCTTGTCTCGTCCCAGGCACTTATTTTCCAGAAGGAGAAACTGAGAAGAAGGGATTCAAACCATTTTTATGGGACAAGCAGTACTAAAAAGAATGATGAATTATGACACTTCAGTTCCTTACATTTCCTCAAATGTTTATGTCAACTGTTTTATATACCTGTAAGAAAGGGTTATATAAAAATGTCAGATGTTTTTATGTACTCTGCCCCTGGTAGTGCATGGAAGATTTGGCAACAACATTATAGTTATAGGAGTTATGCTGGTTGGTTCTGTTTTACGGGGTGGATTCCCTCTGAAGACCGTTCCAGGAAGGCATAGTCATTGAGGGTTTACTCGCCACTCCCCAGGGCTCTCTTTTGCTTTGTTTTATTTTTTCTTCCTTCTTTCTCTAGCCTATCACATTCTGTGAGAACAATCAAGTAATTCTGGCTAATAAAATCGGTTTCATCAAGCCCTTGGTGAGCACGGTTTCCTGATATTGGGACTAACCCTTCCTTTCTCGCCCTTGAACCTATTAATTATTCATCTGTGTAAGTTATGAGCTCCTCCCACCCAACCACCTTCCTCTCCTTGGTTGTTTATGTTTTTCATGTATTATCATGTCCTCCTGTAAGTCATCCTTCTGGCAAGCTGTACTTATGGGTAGATAGTCTGATGCATCAATCTTGCCATGTAAGTCACGTCTTCCAAGACCTCTATCACTCTTCTCGCTTGTCTCTGAACTCCCTCCAATTCATCTATTGCCTTCTTTCTGGGACCGTGATGCCCCAACTTGACTGTGGTCTTCTAGGTGTGATTTCACAAACCCACAACTCAACGCCTTCTCGAAGTCATAATTCAAGACAGAACTTGCTCTCCTCTTTTCAGTCTGGGGCACAATAAAAAAAAGATGCAAACAAATGCGTAAATCACCACCACGTCTCTTCTGTGTCCTTGGCAGGCTTCACACAGAACCCATGTTCCCGTCCCTGAAGTGTGAAAGGACCTTGAAAAATCGTACACTTTTTCCTACAGGCAAATTAAAGATAATCATGGATTCATTCCTTCCATCCTGGGAGATCTAAACAAGCGTGGGAGGCACTTCTTAATTTTTGATATCTAGTAGGTCTTGCCCAGAGTGAGTCTTTGCCCTAACACACCTCTCCTGCTGACCTTTCTTTGTCTTCAGTCTTTATTTTGAAAAATTGGATTTGATCTTTATGTAGTATTTTTAAAACTCAATATAATTAAGGCATATATAGAACAATCTGGATGTATGCAAATGGGGATAATCTTGAGAGATGTCTCAAGCCTTTCTCTTACATGGGAAAGTGCCCGGAGAGGTGCTATTCAGTGAAACAAAACTCTCCCATCATTTTTGGGCTTCCAAGGAAGACAAGAGCATTAGTCTAATGAAGGGAGTGGAAAAATACCCCTACACCTACTAATTTGAGCAGCAAAATGATCAGGAGAAGTTGGAGATCTTGATAAATGGGGCCAAGTAATTGACAGAGTGTTATAATTAGGGCAAGGCATCTGTCAGTTAATTATCTTTTCCTCAATAAATAATTATAATTTTACATGTTCCCATAGCTTATAATTTCTAGCTGTGATTATTTTCTGCATTCTCATCAATCCAAACTTTGAAGACCAGACATAAATTGATATAAAGGGAAAATTGCCTAGTTATCCTCTCTGAAAAAAAAAAAAAAAAGGCCAGATGCAAGGTAAAGAGTATTTGACTGGGTAAGAGCATGAATTTGACAGAAGGAATCTAAATTGGCAGAAAGGTGATTTGCTCTTTCAGGTTTCTATTGTGTGTGATTCAGACTAACCACCCAAGCTTGGGAATTCGTTTACTCACTTGTTCATTTATTCAACAAACCTTTATTGAATCTCTAATACTATGATGGCTCAGGGGGATACAAAGATCTTTTAAGGAGCCTGTGGTCTTCTGGAATAGACGTACATGTAAACAAAAAAAAAGCAGTGGGAATAGCATGAAAAAAGGCACCTTGGAGTCTTTTAGAGCAGTGGTCCCTCTTCTTTTAATCTCACACTCCTCTCAAGAAAAATACTTGGGGCATAGACCCTCATTATAGACACATCATTTACAATTTTACATACCTATGTATGTACTAGTGTTAATCTGTACGGTAGATATTTGTAAAATTAATTTATTTTAACTTTTAGATTAAATGGAAATAGAAAGTCTGATTTTTTTTTTCAATTCCCAACACATTTTGTGTACTCCCTGGGTGATACACATCCCACTTTGAAGAACTGTTGCTTCCAAAGACTGAAAGGTGAGTATTCCAACATGGCTCAAGTTCAAAACGTTTGGGCATCAGAAACCAGAGATGATGTTGAAAAGTTAAACAGAGAATAGCAATAGTGGCAGAATGTCTGATATTCCAATATTTCTCAGAGTGTATTCTGCTCAATATTCGTAGAGATTTCTCGAAATTAAAAAATAAAAGGCTTTGCCATCAAATAAGTTTGGAAATTGCAAACTTAAGAACAAAATTCCATTTTTATGGGGCTAATATTCTATGATTCCACATGGCCTCATGAATGTGTATTTTCTTTTCTACTAAGCTCTTGAGTTGAGAGGCTATATTTTCTCTTTCATTTTTATTCAATAGTTAATAACTATTGAAGGGGTCTTCATATTTAGGATTGAATTCTGGCATTTGGAGATGGGAACAATGTGTGTGACTCCATTAAACTTTGATTCAAGAGACTTTTCTTCTTTGCCTTATATTGTTTTTACTTTTCTGTATTAAATATCAGCCAATAAATTACTCAATATATTTGTTTTGACTTGAAGTTAGTAACACAAAAACACGTTTTGCAGACCAGTTATCTGTAGAGGTAAATAAGTAACCATTCTTTAGCTGCCATTTGAGGAGCTCCCTAAAGGTCTGAAACACTAGAAATTTCCACCATTACATTAAATGTTCAGATCAAGGCCTTATATCTCCAGATGGCCACTTACAAGATGTGCCAATATTTTATCTACCGAGGAGTTAAATGTCTAGATGAGTGAAGATTCCTCTTGTAGTACCTAAGCCTCTTTAGCCTTTTGTGTGGGAGGGAAATATTTCTGAAATGCTATACACAGCCCCACTCTCACAAAGACAGCATAACAAACACAAGTTAACCTTTATCCAATGACATGGAGCTCTAATTATTGTCATTAATCACTGTGCTATGATTGATGAAACCACGATATGCTTGAAAGTTCTTGCTCATATAAGGTTACTTTTCCCCTTATACTAACTAACCCCAAACTATGGCGTTCCAAGTATTTGTGGCTGCTTTTTATAATTTGCTGTCTACACTTTTACTGCCAACTGTATGCGTGTAAATATGTATACACACACACGCCTATTTAATTATTAATATGCACTGTAATATTTTGCAGTAAAAGAGATAAAGAGAATTACAAAAAGCAGACATAAATATATAATTGTGTATGTGATATGAATATATGTAGTGTGTGTGTGTGTGTGTGTGTGTGTGTGTTACCTACTACCTAGGATAGTACTCTCTCTCCCCTACCAAGGGTTGAAGGAAGAGATCCATCCAACTCCTTCCTCTACATCAGGTTGAGAAAGAAACAACCCGCTTTTATCTCCTCCTGGTTGTTTTTCTTTCCCACACCACTTTGTTTTTATTTCCCCTCTACCCCCTTCCCTTGAAGCCATTTTATGAACTTTCGTGAGCCACCTGAGCCTCCAGTGAATACAAAAACAGGAAAACGAAAAACAAAAACCTCTTCGACCTTCCTATTCTAATTAAACCAGATAAATCATACTTAGGAAAATGGGATATAAGTAGTGTCTGAGTGATGGCCTGAGAGCCCCTCTAGGAAACAGCTCATGTTCTCTACTTGAGGTTTTCAGAGATCATTTCTGCCGAGGTATCATTATTTACATTTATTGAGCACTTAAAAAGTGAGAGATGATCCCAAGCAGGCTTTGCACTGTCAACCCAGAGCCTGACACGGGGCTCGATCTCAAGAACGGAGCAGTGAGGTCATGACTTGAGCCAAAAGTGATATCGGATGCTTAACCAACTGAGCCGCCCAGGTGCTCCCCAACACTTTTCTTTTTTAAAAGAGCCATGCTCTTTCATTTCAATCCAGGGCTATGACTATTCTCTACATTACTGCAAATGTTGGAAATACATCTTCCAGATATGTAGGATATCAATGTTTGTGAGCTACGGGATCCGTACATCAAACCATTAATAGATCAGCTTCCTAGGGTCGCTGAAACAAATTGCCACAAACTGGGCAGCTTAAAACAGTAATTTATTGTTTCATAGTTCTGGGTGTCGGAAGTCCAAAGTTAAGGTAGTGGTGTGGCCATGCTCCCTCTGAGGGCTCTAGGGGGTTTCTTTCCTTGCCCCTCCCTAGCTTCTGCGGATTACTGGCAACCTTGACTTTACTTGGCTTGTGACAGCATAATTCCACCTTCAACTCCACACGTCCTTCTTCTTGTGCATTTCCCTCACCCTCGAAGGACGCTCGCCATTGGATTAGGCCCACTCTAATCCAGTATGACTTCTTCTACACTTGATTGTACCTGCAGAGGCAATACTTCCAGTAGGGTCATGGTTATAGGTTCTGGGGGTTAGAACTTGAACCTATGTTTTCAGGGGGCACAACTCAACTCACAACCAGTAACCATTACGACAGAGTGGAATATAAGAAATTTATCACCAATGTGGGGCATCTAGGTGGATAAGAAAATTATTACCAGTCTGGAAAATCTAGGTGGCTAACCAGCACCTATAAGTGAAAGGGGATGGGAACACCCAGCCGATAGCGCTTTTGAAGGGGCAGATCCAAAATGTAGCACAGAGATGGGGTGGGAGGAGATAACGACAGCGGCTAACACACACCTATATACATTTACCACAGCCATATACTCTGATGTGTATGTGTAGCAGTAGGTAGGTACTACGGTTTCTACTTCATTTTGTGGATGAAGAAATGGACACAAAGACGCCAGGAAACCTGCTGAAGGCCATGCAGCTAATAATATACGATGCGATTGATATTGAAATCCAGGCAATCTGACCCTGGAATCCACATTCTTAATAATTATTTAGGATTGTCGAAGAAGGAAAGTAATGAGAAATAAACACTACTCCAATTTTCCTGTTGGTTATTTTATTTATTTATTTATTTTTTGGTCTTGTGGTCTTGCCTGTTGACGTCGCCAGTGATGTCCGGGGACCAGAGGTTCTCAAACACCAGAATCACCTGAGGCACCTGCTGACATGCAACCAGTGGGACCCTGCCCCCAGGGTTTCTGATTCCGCAGGTCCCGGGTGAGGCGCGAGAATCTGCAGGTCTTACAAGTTCATGGGTGATGCTGGTGCTGCCAGTTTGGAACCAGAGTTTGAGAACAACTGGTATAGAGAATAATAGACATGAGGTGAGTAGGAAATGGTTTTCAAGTTCCCAGGGATGGCAACGGGGATCAGGGAAAGTACAACTGACCATTTACAAGCCAATCCCAACCTACCCTTTTAAAAGTAATAACATGAAATTGTGTGTGTCTGTGATACCACACACACACACACACACACACATAATGTAGTCTTATGATCTATTACAGAGGTCCCTAGACTTATAACAACCAGAAAGCAGCATGGGATCTAGAACTTTGAAACCAAGGGTTTGGATTCTACTCCAGGCATGTCCTTAAATTGGTCACGTGCTTCTTGTTCTAAGCCACACTCCCTACACCCACCCCCCATAAAATAAGGGAGTGGAGGCGAGGAAATAGTTGACTGCATTGTGGTACTTAGCCATTAATTGTCATTTTTGAAAAAATAATGATATTATCCCTAATATATTTTCTCCTATTAATGTTTTACATGAGCATGAACGCTGATTATAAAAATGCCAATATAATCAGATAAGCTAAAAACTTCTATTACTCATAGAACACCTATCCAGAGAGAAACATTATTAATATTTTGGATATTCTTTTAAAAGATAATATGTATATGGACACATTTAGCGTACCATACATACTAATCTGTAGTCTTATTTTTCTCAGCACTCCAAGCCCATGGTTGTATATTAATACATACATATTTATGTCACCATTTTTAATTTTCTTTCAAAAAATTTTTAAGTTTATTTATTTGTTTTGAAAGAGAGAGAGAGCATGCAAGAAAGGGAGGGGCAGAGAGAAGGAGAGACAGAATCCCAAGCAGGATCTGCACCATTAGTGAAGAGCCTGATGTGGGGCTTGAACTCACGAAACTTGAGATCATAAGCTGAGCCGAGATAAAGAGGTGGACGCTTAACTGTGCCACCCAGGCACCCCCATTTTTGATATTCCTGGAGTATTACATTGCAGTTATTCCACTATTTAAGCAATCCTGTATTGTTAAAGATTGAAGTCATCTCTAATTAGGGGCTAGTAAGGTGTTGATCATAATGGATACCCTAATCCAATGTACTTGTCCATTCTAGGCATGAAATCATTGGGTCAAAGAATACTATTTATAAAATATCAAATCGGACAAGACTGTAAGACCACATGTAAAGGTATGCCATGTTTATGTATAGACAAAGACCATCCGTGTATATATGTACATATGTTACAGAGAAGACAGTTTTAAGGATGCATCCCGACCTGTGAATAGCTGTTATCTCCCGTGTCTTAGGCATGGATGATTCTTAACTTTACTTTTTTTGAGGTTTTCTGTATTTCCCCATCAGTCTTCATGTGGGAGTTAGTTGAGATTTGCTGGAAGAATCAGTCTTGTTGTCAGTGTATAGCTGCCTGTAAGTTGGAACCAGAAAACTGGAAGAAGGGTATTTGTGTGGGCAGACAGTGAGAGAGGGTTTCTTTATTTTTCTAGACATAAGGAGAAGAATTTGGCCAGAAGGAAGAGAAGGAGGAGGAAGAAGGAGGAGGAGAAGAAAGAAAGAGAGAGACAGAGAGAGAGAGAGAGAGAAAGAAGAAAAAGAAAGAAAGAAAGAAAGAAAGAAGAAAAGAAAGAAAGAAAGAAAGAAAGAAAGAAAGAAAGAAAGGAGGGAGGGAGAGAGGAGAGGAGAGGAGAGGAGAAAGAAAGAGAAAGAAGAAAGAAGAAAGAAAGAAAGAAAGAGGAGAAAGGAAAAAGAACAGAAGAGAAAAGAGAAGAGAAGAAAAACTTCAGTGAAATCTAAATGAAATACACACATCAATCCCCCAGACCCGGGGTCCACCATACTCTCACAGAAAGGAGGAAAAATACTCCCGAAAAGTTAAAAACAAAAGACAATGCCAAGGCCGGCAGGTACCATCACCAAGGAAGGCTGTTTGCGGGTATTTCGAGGCTTCATTGAACTAAATATCTTTTTGTGAACCGAGGACCACTGAGCTGATCCGACACCCTTTCGCTGGGAGGCTGCGAGGGGCGAGCTGCTAGAGGCTAAGGCTTCAGGGAGCCCTTTCTGACTGGGAGCACATTCAAACAGGGAGAGGGAGCACATTCAAACAGGGAGAGAGAGCCAGGAGGGGAAGTAGGGGTTCAGCCGAAGAGTGCTGGGGAAAATCAGCCCCGGCCAGTGTTGACCTGGCGGAGCTTCAGGACTCTGAGCAAGCAGCTGCTGCTGGGGTCCCAAGGGCTCAGACACAGGCCTGAGTCCAGACTGACGGGAGGTGGAGGGGGGCTTCCACGCAGGCTCAGGCTGGGCACGCAGCCTCGTGGAGGCGAGGAGAGAGGGGTTCTGTGTGCAGAGGGCCCTTTGATTGATTCCCTGGGACAAAAGCCTGGCAGTGTTAGTCAACCCAGCATCCGTGTGGGGAGGGAGGGAAAGAGAGAGAAATAGGAGGAGGAGGGCGGAGAGCTGTGGTGCCTTCCAGAGCATCAGCTGGAGGAAACCTCAGCACTCGCTGCCCTGCAGGAGGAAAGGCTGGCTGGCCACTCCTGCCGAAAATGGTCGGCCCAGCAGGCACACAGCCCTGTTCCCCAGACTGACCTTTCCAGAATGTGGGGCCCATCTCCAGGGGAGCCCCTGCCTGTGGAAGCATCGTGCGCCCTGCAGAACATGAACAAAGGTCCTGTTCCCCTCGTGGGTGGGTGTGAGGAGGTCACCGGCCACCTTCTGACTGGATTTACAGCATCGACAGGCGATTAGTGTGCTATGGGCTTCCTGGAGTGAGGCCAGGAACTTGGGCAGCCATACATTTGGCCCCCACTTTCTGTCCACGGGAGCATAAGTAAGACCAACAAAGTTAAACAAAGCCTGCATAGATCAAAAAGTAGAACACGCTTGAAAGACAGTAGGAGTCCAGGCAGCTCTCTAATTCTTCCAGTAAAGAGAAAGAGAATCTGGCTTATTGAATAGACCTCTCTCAACACAGACAATTTTAAACGAATGCATGAATAAGTGAGTGAATGAAGACATACGTAAAAGAGAGGCACAGAAAGAGATTATACATGCAGTGAAGTCCTCAGGAACCAGTTTAAGATTACCACACTGGAGTCGAATCTAGAAAAGAGAATCTGACAATACACGGAATCGCACGGTTTCCTTTTCAAATGTTGCATTGAACAGCTACATCGGTAGTAGCAACAACTTTTGTTTTTCCAAGAAGCCCACACTCACTTTGGCCTGACCGGCCTCCCTCTCTTGGACCATTCTTTCTAAGATGGCGACCACTCCCTTCCACACTTCCATCCCTTTCTCCGCTGGAGCCCCTATCACAACACTTGCCACATTGCCACAAGCAATAATTAAACTCCTTATATTCCTGCTTAATTCTTTTCTGTCTGTCTCCTCCTCAAGGACATCTTCTCCATGAAGGTGAAACCAAACCTGTCTCAGTCGCCATTATATCCTCAATGATATTCATTGAATGAATGGTTGAGTCAATAAGGAAAGAGTTAGGGATTTCCAGAAAACACGGGGTGAGTGTTGGAGACGGGCTGGGGGATATGACAGGTGGACCCATTCTGGGAGGATATTAATCCATAAAACCTAAGAATGCTCTTTGTGAGAAAAAAAAAAAAAAAAATCTTACCATGAAATTCCAAACCAGTCAACCATACTGTCTAGAGGAAAAGAATATCCCAGAGATCTCAGAAATCTTAGGAGCTTGTCCACTTTTACCTACCTCCCTAGATATTCAACAGAACAAAAACTTGTCAAAAAGAAGAAAGTAGCAGGACACTAAGCATTTTGAAGCACTTGCTTTGTGGAGGGCACAGTTAAGCAGTGGACATATGGAATTACTCCATTCCCCCTGGCAGATTTGTGAATTAGGTATTAGCTGTGCTCTTTCAGACTGGAGTTTACAGATATCATCAGTGTGTTTATGGGGAAGCAATGTTCAAGGGTAGAGCAAGGATACTAACCTAGATTTATTTCCTACTCCAGAGTCTATAGTTTTTCTTAACATCACCCTCCTTAATGAAGATTCTCCAGTGTAGCTGCTGATTTTCTAGGGCTTCCGGGAATCCAAGATCCCCCAGATTATTCTTAAAGCTCTAAAGCTGCCCCAGGGTGGTGAATGTGTGTATATGTGTTTGCTGGGTGGGTAAATGTGATATATATTTGGAATAACCTTTCCATCTCAATTATGTCACCTTTCAGCGAAACAAAGAGGTGGAATTTTATTTATTTATTTATTTATTTTTTATTTTTTGTATTTTAAAATTTTTATTTTCTTTTATTTTTTTTTCAATATATGAAATTTATTGTCAAATTGGTTTCCATACAACACCCAGTGCTCATCCCAAAAGGTGCCCTCCTCAATACCCATCACCCACCCTCCCCTCCCTCCCACTCCCATTAACCTTCAGTTTGTTCTCAGTTTTTAAGGGTCGAAAAGACATGGAATTTTAATGACGACTGACAGCAATACTAAAATCGATAGTGTATTTTACTCAGTGTGGAGTAGATTATGGATCACTTATCAAACTCAATGATCGTACTCATAGTAGCAAGTTTGGTAGCTGAAATGTCTTCCTGTTCGATTATACTTGCATTCTGATAGACTAAAGAGATTTCCTTAAGTATTTTTTTCAAAGTTGTTTGGATTCGCCTATCTGTTGATACCCTGGATTATCCATGGGTGGATAATTTTAAGTTTACCCAAGGACAAATGTGCTTTCAAGTTCATTAAAGGTGCACGCTCTACACGCTCAGCTCCTTCTGTTCAGGTTTATTGCCCAGATGTCCTTTGACTCTTGAACACTGACGTTCTTCACCCAGTCCAGCAGAGTTTTGGGGGATGGTGGACCTTTGCATCAATCCGAGAGAGATCTGTTGTTTTACAATATGGAGTAGGTCCACACAGGACATGAGTAGGAGGGCAGGCTGGGGAATTGGACAACTTCTCAGACTTCTTTTTCTTTCTTTCTTTCTTTCTTTCTTTCTTTCTTTCTTTCTTTCTTTCTTCTTTTCTTTCTTTCCTTCCTTCTTTCCTTCCTTCTTTCCTTCCTTCCTTCCTTCCCTCCCTCTTTCTTTCTTTCTTTCTTTCTTTCTTTCTTTTCCCTACAGGTGTGGCCTTGGGCACTTTATATGAAGTTTTTAAACTTAAATAAGGCAGATGTGCTTTCATTCACATGCAAGAATAAAATATAATTTAAAGTCAAATTTAAATTTTCAACGTATTATTTGCCTCCTTGGATTATTCCTATTTCTACTTCTCTTCAACAGAAAAAAAAAAAATTGTGGTCGGCTCGACATTTGGATAAAACTATGTATAAAGAGTCACCTGACTATTGTAAATGCCACATACGTCTGGATACCATGGTCTGTCAAGGTTCTGGGTATGTGGTTTGTTGAACACTTCAGGCTTCATGCTTAGGGGTGGACCAGCTCTCCTGAGTGGTGGTGTCCTGTGCCTTGAGAGGTGAAGAAAGGTCTTGTTACTTCAGAGGACACTTCAGGCTCTCAGAGTTTCCATCCCTCAAGGACAGCAATGCCTCAGCGGCCTCCTGATTGAAGGCCACAGAGCCACTAGGAGGAGCTAATGACTGACCAAGTTTACACTCCCCACTATTTACAGCAATTGCCTCCACAGACCTCCCAACCTTGGCGCAGGCTCAGGGCGTTTAATTATTTACGTGATAATGGATGGACCAGGAATTGTCTGCCCTTCAAACAGCTCACTGAGGAGAGCAACTGTGTCTCCTTGTTTCAATTGCGGGTTCTTTTCTGTGAGGAGGAAGGCATTTCATTCAACCTTCCTGCAGACAGAAAGGTAGAAAAAGTGCTGCATTAGCACAGCTCCCAAATGGCTCCCATTTTAAATTAAAAAAATATGCTGACTTCTGGGTTTCTTATGCTTCCCACAAACTCCCGATGTGCAAGAGCCATTGAAGAAACCCTGGTCACCAGGAGTGCTTTTCTAGGTAATGTGGAGAGTCCTTCCCTTTTCCACAGAGAAGTTAGTGCGGTTTAAGAAGAGAGAGACTCTGGAGTTTAATACGTGGGTTTGAATCCCAGACCTGCCGTTCCATAGATGCCTACAGTTGTCCCCCATTATTTGCAGGGGACATATTCAAGACCTCCAGTGGATGTCTGAGACTGCCGATAGTACCAAACTCTATATACGCAACATTTTGGTTTTTATTTTTTTCCCCCATACGTATGTACCTATGATAAAGTCTAATTTGTAACTTAAGCACAGTATGAAATTAACAACAGCGACTACCGAAATAGAACGATTCTAACAATCGACTGTAGTAAAAGTTATGTGAATGTGGTCTCTCTCTTCCACGTTATTTTGTCGTATTGCACTTACCTTTTTTTTTGTGATGATGTAAGATGATGAAATGCCTAATTGATGAGGCGAAGTGAGGTAAATGACGTAGGCATTGTGGCAAAGTGTCGGGCAACTACTGAGCCTCTGAGGGTAGGTCACAAGGAAGATCACTTGCTTCCAGACCGCAGTTGACTTTGACTTTGGGTACTGACACCGTGGACGACGAAACTGTGGATAAGGGGCGGGGTGGGGAGAGGTTACTGTATCCTTGGATAAGTTTCTTAAATAATCTGTTCCTTTGTTTCTCCATCTGTAAAGGTGCCATATCATCCTGGGGTTGCGGTGGGGATGAGGTGAGTTAGTACATGTATGTATAAGCAGTCAGGGGGTGCCTTTCTTCTTGGTGAGCTTTCTTTTCCTCACAGCCAAAGGCTTTCCAGATAGAGATTTTCAAGTGAAGTAACAATTTTCTATTCTGTCTTTTCATTTAACAGTTGATCACAGCCATTTTCAGAGGTGCGCCCTCCCACGCCCCCTCCCCCCAAGTTCAAAGGAGAGTAGAAAGGAGAGTCTTTAAGTACTTGATGACATTTTTTTTAAATTTTTTTTTAACGTTTATTTATTTTTGAGACAGAGAGAGACAGAGCATGAACGGGGAAGGGTCAGAGAGAGGGAGACACAGAATCTGAAACAGGCTCCAGGCTCTGAGCTGTCAGCACAGAGCCTGACGCGGGGCTCGAACTCACGGGCCGTGAGATCATGACCTGAGCTGAAGTCGGCCACTCAACCTACTGAGCCACCCAGGCGCCCCTTGATGACATTTTTTTAAAAGCCTGGTGATATCACTAATGTTTGATGTAACTCGGTTCATAATCACGTTTCCTTACTTTTGGCAGGAATTCTAGAAAATCAAGTTAGTTGTCTCAGTTGGCTCATAGAGGCATGAATCCTGCGGTTCTGTGTCTTTGAGTATTTTTTTTTAATCAGTAAAAATAATGAAAGGCATTGTTTTCCAGTGATAAGATCTTTCAAATTTGGGGATTTATGTGGGGGAAATTCTAAATCCTCCTTCTTCAGAAAAATTATTTGGAAGCTCCTGTTATATCTTCTTTATAAACTTATCATATAGTCATTTAATTAGCAATTTCGAAATAAAAGCTTAACTTCTTTTTAAATGATAGTTTCTTCTGATTGTAAAAATAAAAACACACTTGCAGAAGAAACTGTATAACACAAGAAGAAATATGTTGAAGAAAATAAAAATCATGTAGTAATTAGACCATTATGAACTAATCTTTATTAACATTTAGGGCATTGCCTTCTGACAATTTATTTTATAAATATGTGTGTGTGTGTACATATATATGCACCTGTTAAATTCCAGGTACAATGTACAATCTATTCATTTTCACTTAATATACAGATATTTTATCATTATAGATTTAGAAAATATTGTGTTTCGTAATTATACAGCTACTCTTTATTTTACTTACCAATCTTATCTAATTGGACATTGACATGGTTTCTAGCTCATTTATTCTTTTGGCAAAGTAAAGTACGTGACCTTTGCCAATAGACTGCCAAAGTTAGATCCCAGTTATACCCCTTCTAAGCTATATGACCTTGACAATGCCTCAGCTTACCTGTCTATAAAATGGGGACAATGACAATACATACTTTATGGAGTCATGTGAAGATTAACTTAGTCAATTTGTATAAAACATTTTAAAAATAGCCTGTAATAAGCACCAAATCAATGTTAGCTGTTGTGGCTACTATTATGGTATAAACAATAAAGTGAGCAATACATTTTAGATTAGATTTATGATTATCTCTTTAGGATACATTATTAGAAAGAGTATTAGCAGAACATAGGTTTTAGGTGCCATTTTTCTAACTTGTGCACCTTTCTTAAATACATGTGAAGTTTCAGGAAGAACCAGTTTTACCTGCTTGTGAGTTCTTGTAAGCATGTTTGCTTTCATTTTGAGAGTAATGGGCGAGCCACTGGAAGGTTCTGAACAGAAATGAGACACAATCCAGTGTCTGATTTTAAAGGCTCCTTCTGGCTGTTGGCCATTATGATCCCATGGAGGGATTGAGTCTACCAGGGGAGTCCAGATGAGAGGCAACAAAGACTCACAGTGAAGTGGCATGGTCGAGTCAGAGAAGGCTGGATTCTGGATATAGTTTAGCAGGTTAAGCCACCAGGATCTGCTGAGTAGATGTGGGATGTGAAGGAAGAGAGGAGTCAAGGTTGTGTCTGGAGCCATTGGAAGGATAGAGTTGCCATCCACTGAGCTGGGGAAGGCTGTGGATGGAGCAGATTCTGTGGTGAAGATATGGTGCACCTATCTGATTATGTTGTTAAGATACTAAACCTGTAAGAGGAACGTCGAGTAGGATTATGCATGGCTGAATCTGTTTTGGGGACTGACTATAAGATTGGGAATTCTCCAAATAAACTACCACATGGAATAATTATAACGTTCTTGAGAAGATATACAACAAATATGTGTTATTTGAACCTTACCTATGTATTATTATTAAAATACAATTATTTTAATAAATTCTTGCATTAATTGTTTTGAACTTAGACCAACAAAATATTATTTTTGGAGGAAAGAAATATTTTAATCAGGGACATTGTTTAGAATCTCTGTCTCATTGTAATAATAAAAAGCAGACCATCTTTCATTCAGGCTTGTTATACTTTTCAAAATCTCCACAAATAATGTATTCTTTGTATTGTCCACATCCTGACCAGATTGCCCCCACTGTCCCTGCCCTTTCGGAACACGGTTGTTGGTAAGAATTCACCTTTGAGGCTCTACTGAGAGCTGAATTTACGGTTAAGTTAATGAATCCTGAACTACAGGACATAGAAGAAGACTTAGCAACGTGTTCACAAAAATAAGACACATTAACAACCACTTCCTCTCTTATCAGGTGGCATTAATGTGTTGTAGGCAATGTTAGAATACGGCTAAGGGGAAATTGATTTGGGGAAGGGTTGGCTTGCGTTTAGTGACATATATTTAGTAGTTCTTAATTTTTATTTCACGTGTAGGTAAGTTTTTGCAAATGTCCTGCATTATAATGGCCAGGGTTGCAATACACTGATTTAAGTAGTATTGGGATGCCATGGTGGAGGGCCAGAAAATTCTCATATTTTGATTCTCAGTTTGGACAATATGTGACAAACAGAGAAACAATGTGTAGAAGGTGGAGGACCAGAGATTAGACTGTCAAAAAATTTTTTTTCTGTCATCATTTATGTAAAATTCTAACGGAGGATTTAGGTTTTCACTGATACCTACTCAAAATGAAATTATATACTGCCAGGAATTTGCTTAATAATGTAGCATATAGAATTATAAGTGAACTACACAATGGACTATTTTCATGTATTTCTGTGAATTCAATAGAAATAATTCCACCACCAAGAAGAAAATTGTAATACATTTCCCCCCACGTCTCATAAAGCGAAAAAAGGAATTTGGTCTTAAAGTAATGAATAGACTCTTCGATTGTTTGATAATTCAACTAATGAGGAGGCATTAATTATGTAAACACATTGGAAAAGAATTAAATTTCTTGCTAATGTAAACATAAAATACTGACATTGACAATAAAAAAGCTCAAATATGCCACTACCCCATGAATATCAACAACAAACTGGTTAACCCATGCTATCAGTTAGAGAGTATTTAAGATTAGCCATTGAGAAAGAGAATTCGAAATACACTGGAATGTTAGCATTCATACATGAAAGAAATTGGACAATAATCCTATAAATATATATGACATTCTCAGTAAGATGTTTTAAACTTGAATTTCACTTTTTAAATGATCAATACTACCAACAGATTTTAGTCAATCAAACTGAGTATTATTTGTGTCTTCTCCATGGAAAATACTAGAAATGGTTGCCATATGAGGAGGCAATAACATAGCATACAACCAAAATTATGAGGTAGTGTGTCAGTCAGACAGCAATACAACAAATATGATGATATTTCTCTTGGTTTTCATAATGTTTGTGCTAATTTTCATCTTTCAAGTTTTATGATTCACTTAAAGTCCTTTTTCACCTAAATTAATTTTAACCTTTATACTTGAGTTTGTATTTATAACACTGCATTCCATCACTACCTTCCATTTTGGTTCCTTAAAGAAAGTTGTCTGAGTCTCAAAATCCACATCTGCCCCCTGCCGCCATCTTACCCTGAGGCAGCTTCATCAGAATCCACAAAGCTGGACAAACACAGGGACTGTGTTGTGCTCCAGGAGTCTTCTGTGGCTTTAGAAAAGTGGGGAGGCATCAGAAGTCCCTGTGTGCTCTGGGTGCTGACTGGGGAGCTTGTCCGGATGAGGAGGCCATGGCAGGGAGAGAAGGCTGAGGCCCACAGCTCAGAGCACCTGGTCCGGGGATTGCGTGGGACTAAGAGCCCCGCCTTGGGGGCCATGGAATTAGTTGGAACCAAAGTGGGATCCAGTCATGGAGGGCAAGATGCTCCTCAGAGCCCTCCCTTAGTGGAGCAATCCAGATCCTGACCAAGCCTCATTGGTCCCTGATCGGTGAGTCATATAAGGCCTCCTTCTTCAGCCCCCAAGCCCATCCTTGAGAGGAGCTGGGAGGATGAAGAGAAACTATTTGATAAACTGAACACTTACCTAGCACCTGAAGAAACAGTCTGAATTGTTGAGTGCCACTCCATTGAGGGCATTCTCCCCCCACTTCCCTGCAGATGTGTGGATGTGTTTGTGAAAGATTAGCGCTCCTACAGGAAAATTCCGGCACTGCGTTTCCTCTGCACGGCTGAGAAGGAGTGTGAGTATGTTTGCAGCCCTGCCTCGCTCTCCAAGAACAACCTCGCTACTCCCTGCGAAGGTCAATAAGGAAAGAAGTAGTAGAATGGCTACATGGGGATGTGGATTATCTGAGATTTTCACCTACTCCTACTAGGCCCCCTTGTCCTAGCAGGAATCGCTCCTGGTTTCCAAAGGCATGCCAGAGAACCAGGCCAGGGCTGCATGCGGTGGGCCCGAAACGCGTCATTTGTTCCAAAGAAGGGTCACGTGATGTGCCTCGCAGAGGATCCCAGCAGTAGTTGGCTAGCTGAGAGGTAAGTAGGGGTTAAGTTACTCAGAAACCCAGGGAAGCCCGTGGGGTCCGGGCAGCTGGATGGAGCCTCTCAGCACGTTCTCATCCAAGATGGCTCCCCTGTCACAGGAGCTGGCCTTTCATTCATTCTCTTTCCGCGATGGTTTTCCTGGATGACACAGGAGCCAATGAAAATATTCATAAGGCCTCTCTTGGCTTCCAGTCTGGACAGAGCTTTCGGTCCCCTACCCACCTGACCTTCCTCCCCACGCACAGGAAAGCCAGAGGCTTCACACAGCTCGACTGAAACAGATACTAAGACGGAACGGAGTTGCATAAACGAAACACCCTGGGATGCAACAGGTACTGTCAAACAGCCAAGTGTTAATATCAGAGAGATTATGAGAAATTCCTTTTTGATTTAAGCAAGTTCTTTTTTTTTTTTTTTAATGGCGGCCAATGTGCTTCAATTAAATGTGCAAAACTGCCAAAGCCTGTAGGACATATAAAATAAGGGAGGCTAATAAAGTCTTCAGGTATGTTAGCAAAATCCAACACGTCTGTGCTAACGAATTCAATGATTCGAGGAACTCACACTTCTGTCATCTCGGAAAGACAGAAATGGTTCACTAGGTGTGAGTGAGTCACTTCGAATGAGAGTCCGGGCGTCCCACAATTTTATGTGCATAAGTGCAGTATTATTGGAGGAGCTGGTGCGAAGTAGAAGAATAATTATGAGGCCCATCTACTTTCTCAGAAGAAGATTTATGGAGCAATTAATCAATTCACCCCAATGTATTTAATTTACCAAAGGTGGTATCTAAACAACATTAATGGCCAAAGGAGAAGGATTCCTGGTTAGTCACACTCAGCTTGTTTCGAGAGCTTTGACACTATCTCACAAATCAGCAACGGGGTCCTTCTGGGTAGAAACAACCTTATTTTACACAGGAACCCCATGCTACGGCATTTGACTCCGACTTTTGCGAGATAAACTTTTAAATCTGCTTGGCTTCCAAGTTGACCTTGGGGTGTCTGTCCTTCAGAAATAAAAATCTTTGCTGGTTATCCTGTTTCCTCCTAAACCCACACCCCCATCCCCAGGTTACACGAACAGTTTTGCTTAAAAAAAAAAAAAAAAAAAAAAAGGTAAAGAAAAATAAAGAAATCCCTTAAGACAGCTTATGGAAGTTTTACGCTTAGTGTAAATAGGGGGCAAAATACAAACAGAAAAATAGAGGGAGGGGAAGGAGGGGGTTCAAATGCTAAAAAGAAAAAAAAAAAAAACAGCCGCCTGAAACCAAATAAAGAAAGCTCTTTCGTTACATTCCCGTGGAAGTCATTTTGTTGCGCAATCTCTTTTGCTATTACACTTAACATTGAGCAGGGTATGTATGTAAAAATAGCCTATTGATGATGCTCGTGTAGTGTCTGTATTTATGTCGGGGAGTCTTGCTAAAGGTAAGAAACCCGGTTCACGGGAAAAATGTAGGTGGGCAGGTCGAGCTTGGCCGATGGGAAGACAGCAGCCAGAAGGCGGACAGCTTGCCCACTCTCCTGTCTCACACAGCTCAAAGCTTGAAGCCTATGTCCGCCTCTGTCCTTCAAAGGAAATACCCTCAAGATAAATGCAAGGACTGTCAGAATTGACACCCAGCGTAGCCATCCAGGTGAGGGGACGCCCTGAAACGCCAAACCAAGAATAAATTCCTTCAGGGTGTTGTTACTTCTGTGCTCATGGATTCCGGCCCCAGACAGAATTCTGGTGGGGCGAGGAGGGGCGGGGGGGTCTTTTTACCAGCTAAAGACTTAACATGTAGTACCTGTTTGAGTAGATAGGAGCACCATACCCTCGGGAGGGGAGGAGAATAGTTTATATTTTAAGGCGAACAGAGAAATTGCAAGGTTTTGAATGGTGCTTAATGCTGAGAATCTGGCTCAGACCAAAGGCTGCTTACAAAAAAAAAAAAAAAAAAAAAAAAAAAAAAAAAAGCTGGCTTTTCTAAGCCTATTCTTTGAGGCTTATTACTGTGTGACTTTTTTTTTTCTTTTTTCTTTTGAATAATCTCTAGGACAAAATGGGGATCAGAAAAGGAAAAGGAAACCTCCACAATGCAAACTGGCCCCCGGGAGCCAGGGCTGATTAATGGAGAATTTTATGGCTCATTTGTAGAAAAGGAAATTCTAACAGAGCCCTCTGTTTACTTTCCTCCCACAATTCATATCAAAAAGACAGAAAGCAGAGATGTGAGAGGGTGGGGACATTTTTAGATCTTCGAACACTCAATAGCTCAGCTGAGTAGAGCAAATAGATTATAGGCATCCGAGCATGAGTGAGTCCAAATTACCTGGGGATTTGTTACAAATAATAATTGTCAGGAAATGACAAAATGTTAGCACATTTTCCACGTTCCTTCTCTGATAGCGTAAACCCAAGCTCAAATGGAACTTTGGAAGCTGAAGGGTGGGTTCCAGTCCTTTCTTCCTCTCTCACGGTGAGCGCTGTTACCACGATGGTGGCCTATAGACTTACTAAGGCTGATGTATATTGAAATAGGAGCGTGGGAGCATTTGTGGGTATTCGTGTGAGCATGGGTGGGTGGGTGGGTGTGTACAGGGGTATGTGGGCACACTGGTGCATGTGGACGTGTTAAATCTTTTAGAAACTAGGGTGATGATCCCCACTCAGCGGATCAAAGCCCAGTCCGAGGATGAGCACCGCCCATGTCACCCATAGATGAATGAGCGTTCTGTTGTTGAACGTAACGCTCAGACCTCTCTGACCTGCTTAGGTTTCAGAGATGGACACTCTCTACTCGGTAGCGTAGGCTTTGTTTGAAGTATACTGAAACCTGTGTTTCCAGAGCCCAGTCTTGCTAAGTAATTACTCCATATTTTCTAACTCAGGCACATTCAACTGAAAAGAAAAGAAAAGAAAAGAGAAGAGAAGAGAAGAGAAGAGAAGAGAAGAGAGGAAAGGAAAGGAAAGGAAAGGAAAGGAAAGGAAAGGAAAGGGAAAAGAAAAGAAAAGAAAAAAGAAAAGAAAAGAGAAAAGAAAAGAAAAGAAAAGAAAAAGAAAGGAAAGGAAAGGAAAGAGAAAAGAAAAGAAAAGAGAAAAGGAAAAGAAAAGAAAAGGAAAGAGAAAAGAAAAGAAAAGAGAAAAGAAAAGAAAAAAAGAAAAGAAAAGAAAAGAAAAAAGAGACCCCCCCCCCCAAAAAAACCACCTTGTATGAAATAACAAGGCCCGTAGAGCTCACTTAAATGGACAGAGGCCGAAGAGTATACACTGGGGGTTGCACCAGGTGGGATGTTTGCTAGAACCGTCTTCCCGTGTGCACAAACACCTGCACACATGTCGTGGGCAGCATAGCACAGAGTTTGTAGCACATTTTGCCTCAACTTCCCGAGTCACTGGTGGGGACCTGCCGATTGTTTCCCAGAGACAATCCTCCTGGGAGCTTTCTTCCAGCTGTACTTGACCCTGGCCTCAGGGTGATGTCTGGGTCCTCCCTTCTACTGCTGGAGAGTTGTGGTGACACACAAAAAGGTCTCTCTAATTGTATGTAGCAGTCAAGTTTCTTTCAATTCTAGGTGAGAAAACCATACCTCCAACTAGTTTTAAAAAGGCCAAGTGGGCGGGTCTGGCCAGGCTCAGGTGGAAGCACACGTAACTCTTGATCTCGGGGTTGTGAGTTCGAGCCTCATGTTGGGTCGAGAGATTACTTAAAAATAAAATCTTAAAAAAAGAAAAAAAAAAGGAAAGTGACTTGGTGTCACCACCTGGTATGGGTGTTCACCTGCTGCCTTCTACTTCTTAGTTCCATTTCTTGGGAATTGGCTTCACTCTCTCTACAAGCCGCCCCAGGAATGCAGGTGATCAGTGCCAATAGGCAGCCAGAATCATCTTCTGGGACAGAATATGTAAATGCTGTGAAGGTCCTTCCTCGCCCCCTTGGGTCACGTGCCCATCCTTGAACCAGCGCTAGCGTGGCGGGATACCTACTGTGGTTGGTCCAGCTTTGACCCTCAGCCCTTTCTTGTCTCCTCTAACAAGAGAAGGGAAACAGAAGGAATGTAAGCTGGTAAAGGAAAACAACGGCTGCTGCTCTCTGTTACTATTCAACTCTGCATCCAGCAGGAGATCATTCTTGGTACCACGGGTGACAAGAAATGCTCTGGGAAAAAAATTGGTGACAATGTGCCCAAATCTTTAAAATAAAGTTTCATGTCACAGTCTTTGTGAAAACACGCATAAGAAACTGGTAACGGAGTTGTCTCTTGGGACGGCAACGGAGGGCCAGACGCTAGCAAGGGGACTGATATGTCCCTGGGTTCCTGTCATTTACTGACTACTATCTCACTGTGCCTTTGCATTACTTTTGCAAAACAGTTTAAAACAAAAAAAAAAAAAAGGAAAACCCACAGAAATGGCCTGTAAGGGACCTCACTTATAGGAGAATACTCAGATATTTGGTGTATAATGTTAAGCACAAGACTATAGATCTCATTCTATTGTCTAGAAATAGTACAGAAGGAGAGGGGAATTAAAATCATGTTTCCACTAATCAAACTGATTAAAATAATGTCTTCACAGAGCATGTAGTAAAATAAAATAAAAAAAAAAATCCTAATGAACGTCAAGAAGTTCCATACAGAACCTCATAGATTCTGACTCCTAATTTCTTAAAAATAGTAGTCAAAAAATAGAAAATATTAGCATTGATAGTTTCTGGGTGGTGAGGTTGAAGCAGGGGTTTTATGTTTTTCTTATATTTTCTAATTTCTCTCCAATGAATATTAAACTGTAAGCAGAAAATCATTAACTTAAAAATATGCTTCGGCATAGTGAGTAGCAATTCAGTTTCTGTTTTAAAAAGTATAGTACGATTCTCTTCCTCTACTTTGTTTACCCCTCTCCAACTTTCCATCACAAGTAATAGCATGCAGTGGTTTGACCTCACACTTTGCGGCATGGCATTGTTTCGTTTATTAAGGAGTATTGATTTAATGTGCTTGAACAGTGAAGTACAAAATTAAGGATTTGGGAAAATCCTGCCTCTACCCAACTCCCTACTCTGCCTCTAACTCCAAGGGGTCATAACTTCCCCCTTACCTGAATAATTATGAAAGGGTTTCCCCCTGCCCCCACTTAAAGTAATTAAAAAACTAATCACTTCTAAGAAAATACTAAAATATTCAATGCACACTGGAGTCTTTTCCTGGGAAAGCTTCACAGTGAATGGTTGTATTGAGTCTTTGCTACTTAACAAACTTGAACTTCAATATTGTAGTATGATTATGGGGCAACATGGGCTTATAAGGGATTTTCATTACTTCTGCAGTCACAGCCAGGGAGCCTGATCTTCCCTCCACATTTGAATGTGACTCAGATTAATTTTGGTGGGAGTTGGGCATGTGTATCTAGGGGAGAATAAACCCCTAAATGTATAATTAGTAATTACACACTTTTCTCTAGGTCTTGACTTGTAGAGATCAATTTTGTTTTTTCCAGTTAAACACAATGACTACATTGAAAAAAAAAAAAAAAAACAATAAAAAAACATCTTTCTAGAGCCAACCAACTGACCAGGTAGTTTTCTCCTATATTTTGGGGGTAATGTAAGGTTTTTCGACACTTCTTTTCCCTTGGCAGTAAGTTTAGTTAGAGGCTGGGGCAGAAATTTTCTGTGTGTTATATTTGGCATAAGATAACAACCTGGTCTGTATCCTCCAAAAGGGTATTTGTTGCTATTTGGGCTTATGTGATTTGAAGGGGACTCTTGGGTCACCGTACATTTGCTCATCCTTTATATCCTATAAGACAGAACTGGACTCCTCCGTAGTCTTCCAACTAGTGTGTTGTCAGATTTTGTAATGAGATGCATCATAGATGTGGCCACTGGGAAATCACATACACAGAGGACTCCTCAGATGGCTGGGGCAGATAATTCCACCCAGATCCCCCATAGGGACACATAGAACCAAGTGGCTGTTTGCTTCAACTCCCCCAAGCTTCCCTATCCCATCAGGAAGCCAGAACTGGAGGGGAATCAGCTTCCCCCCAGAGGCTTAACACTCCTCATTTTAAGTTTCCATTCTAGATGCTAATCCAGTGTGAAGAGTATAGGAAAGTGATAATGAGCTCAAGCTTGTTGGTTTCATTCCAATATGGACTGACTCACTCCTTCTTGTCCCATGCAAAGCAAAGCTGTCTGCACTGACTAGACTCGATCAACTAACCTCCTTGATGCTTCACTTTATTTAAAAGAGAGCTTTTGGGGTGCTCTGCTTGCCTCCTTTAAGATAGAGTAGATGTAACGTGGAGTGGATTGTATGGTGATGAGTTTAGGTTCGCAAAATGGAATTTACAATATTTCTAAGTTACAGAATTCTATTCAGCTCATGAGATCCCATTTCTGCTATGTCAGATAACATAGTTTTGCCAACTTGAGGTAACTCAATCGCTTGTGGTTTAAAAGTCACGCACTTTTGGGTAGCTAATAAGTCAATTCAGTATGTCTTCCCCCAGTCCTTCTGCTTCTGGGATCGGGGCAGGCTTGCATCGGTCCATGTACATCTTCTGACCTGCCATCTTTCTGAGGTCCATGTACATCTTCTGACCTGCCATCTTTCTGAGGCTGAGAAACAAGTCTTGTGGGTCCAGTCTCAACATCCTTTACTTGTGTTGTTGTCATTGTCCTTCCTGCTGAGCTCATGCATGTTGGGTTCAAGCACTAGCTTCTTGCCCCATCACCAGCCTCCATTAGTCTCTGGTCTCTTGGACTTATCTGGATCCCTCTTGGTCACATGGAAAACTTTTGTCTCTTTTACCCTACTGCTCTATGGTCATGGAGAAATGTGAGGCTCCTTCAGGCCCTCCTTCAGTGAGGTGTGCCCAGTCACCTTTTCTCTCTCTTGCAGAAGACCTTGACTTTTCTGAAAATGGCATGACTTTTCCAAGAAAGTTTCTTTTTGCCTAGTTAAATTCTATCCTGCAACCCCCAGATAGATTCTGAGGCTTTGATTCCACAGCCTAGGACCTAGTCTGAAGAGCAGGAATCCCAGAGCACCTGGGTGTCTCAGTCTGTTAAGCATCCAACTCTTGATTTTGGCCCAGGTCACGATCTTGTGATTTGTGAGTGTGAGGCCTGCATTGGGCTCTGGGCTGACAGTGCAGATCCTCTCTCCCTCCCTCTCTGTCCCCCTCAGCCCCTCTCCTACTCTTCTCTCTCGAAAAATAAATAAACTAAAAAAAAAAAAAAAAAAAAAAAAAGCAGGAATCCCACCTTAGGCTCTTTTTTCTGTATTCTGTCTCATTCCTTTTCTTCCCAGAGACGATTCAAGTAAGACAACCATTCCCACACCCTTCTGAATTCTTCCCCACTTTTAGATTTAAAATCTGAATATGCTCTGAATCTTCCAGTGTTTGCTCTTCATACTCAAATCAAGCTTTTGAAACTGCTTGCCCTTGCATATTTGTGGCGAATACCTTCCTTCTTCCCTGGCCATACATCTCAAAAACCCTACTTCCGCTTAAATGGATGGGGACAAAAGAAAGTAAACACACACATATGCACATGCACACACATATACAAGTTTAGATGGATTTCCCTCCTTCATGTCCTCATATTTTGAATTATGTTTGTTCATATTTGTGAATCAAATGATTGGTATTTCATTTCATTGCCTTTTCTTGATCTTATCTGACTATATGGGTAGAGGACGGCAAAAGCAATTGAAATAGCATGCCACAATTGTATTGGAGTGGAAAATCTGTTAAAGGCAGACATCAGGCTTCGCTTCCGGGGATCCAGCATCTATCACTTCCCTGGCATTTGATCAGGATGTCAACACCCTTTGGGAACAATGGGTCAGGACTAAACGGCATTCCATGTCCAGAGAAATTAGTGGTCAGTGTGGAATCCATGTACAGATTCTTCAACAGCTGCCTCCAAGACACCTAGCGTGGGACAAGAATGCCTCACCTACATTCTCATTCTTTCCTTTCTGTCTTTTCTACATAAAACACTTCTGTCCAGTCTTTACTAGTCATACGTTCTCTAACACACTCAGTGTTGTTTTCCTGTCTTCATTTCTTCTGCCTGGAATACCTTTCATCTGCTAGCTTTTCATAAGGCTGCACAAAACCCACTCTTCTGGGAAACCTTCCCTAAACTCACCCTCTGGACAGTTGCGTTCTTACTCTTCTGTATTCCCATAACCCCCAAGTAAACTTTCATTATGGGATTTATTGCATCATTTAATAAGGGTTTGTTTATATCCCAATACCCCTCACCAGATGGTGATCCCTTTGAAGGCAGGAGCCGTGTGCTCGTGATGCAGGACTTCCCGATGAATAGCACAGTGTCTGGCACATAGTTCTGCCCACGATTGGAGAAATGAATGACTCACTATCAATGGAAGCGATCCAATGAAAATAAACAAAATAAAACGAAAAAAGGCAAATCTAAAAGACGACTTTGTTCGTATAATGTTTTTCCTACAAATAATGCAGAATTTAATAACCACTGAACCAGAATCTACTGGTGTGAAGGGAATAAATTGTTCACATTGTAGCAGACATATTAATTCTTTGGGGCTATTAAGATCCATTTAGATTTTGATTACACAATTCCAAAATTGCTTGCTAATGTCGTGAGTAAATCAGTTAAAGTTGGTAGAGTAAATCCTCACATTGGAAAGAGTCCAGTTCAAATTACTGAAATGTTAGTTTTTTTATGAAAAAAAAAAATGTAGTTCTACAATTTTAAGATCCCTGAACTGTCGGGTATGCTTTCATGAATAAATAATACTCATTTGTAATTATCCAAGGACATTTCTGATAAGTAAAGGGATACTCTACTAGTTCAACCAAATCAGGAAAAGAGTTTGTTCTTTATAAACAGTCTCCTGACAATGTCATTTACACAGTATTGCCTTGCTTGAAATACTGTTTTATTTTTGCAACAATGCGAAGGTAAATTTTAGTTCGGTGTAGTTTAAATCAGACTAGTTTTCTTGATAGCAGGTTATAAATGAATGAGGTTTTATTCTGTCTGATGAAAGTCAACCTCCTTTACTCTTACATGTTCTCTGCCCCAAAAATGGTTGTGTGAATTTCCCCCTCCCCCCCGCCCCCCACTATAATCAGCTGTGTCATTTTGGGTTGTCCTCTCTGATCCTTCGATGTAATCTGTCTAAAGTGAAATCTGATAGGCCACATGTGTGCATTGAACTGTTCTGTGGTTCCCCATTGCCCTCAAGAAAAAGTTCAAAATTCGCAGCTTATTCTAATAGCCTTGGTTTCCCCTTCCCGCCTCACCTCTCCCCACTCTTCGGAAGGCCCACTTTACTCCTCGCCCCCCAGGTCTGTGTTAGATGACCCACCGTATTCCCTGATAGAACTTAACCACACTAAACCCAAGGTTCTCTTTTCCCCAGCTGTTTCCGCTACCAGGATTGGAGGTATTTGAAAGCAAGACCTTTGTGGCATTCACCTTTGTATCACGGGTGGCCTGTGACTGTGCCTGATCGTTGTAGGTTTCAAGCGTTTGTTGAATGAATAAATGAATGGATGCCTGCAGGCTTTAAAGAATGAAGCTATCTTTAAGATTTAGCTCCACGAACTCTGGTGATCTCAGACTCCTCTTCACCTAGCTTTTTTAAAAAAAAAAAATTTTTTTTAATGTTTACTATTTATTTTTGAGAGAGAGAGAGAGACAGAGTGTGAGCAGAGGAGGGGCAGAGAGAGAGAGGGAGACACAGAATCCGAAGCAGCTCCAGGCTCCGAGTTGTCAGCACAGAGCGCGACAAGGGGCTCGAACTCACCAACCCTGAGATCAGGACCCAGGCTGAAGTCGGAAGCTTAACGGACTGAGCCACCCAAATGCCCCGCATTATTTTTATTTTTACTTTTATTTATACTTTTGAAAGCATCACTTGTAGGCCACAGATTTTCCAAGAAGTTAGTGGTTAGTCTTCTCTTGAATGAGGGCTGGATTGGGGAGTTAAGCTATCTAGTGTTCTTTCCCTTTTCTTTTTTAATGTTTATTTAAACACTGAATGATGGGAGGCTCGATCTCAGGAACCATGAGGCCATGACCGGAACCAAAATCAAGAGTCGGAGGCTCAACCTACTGAGCCACCCACATGCCCCTCCAGTGTTCTTTCTGACTGCCACACTGCTTACGGCAGGATGCATTCCTTATCTCACTTCCCGTTTTCCTGGAGGGGAGGAAGGAGCAGGTTTATTACACATTTTGCATTATGGTGATTCCATGCAGGTTTGTCCTGAAATTTTAGAGTCACTTAAGCCAAGCTGATTGGTCTTGCTCTTAATCCTATCATTAACATATAAACCCTTAGGTGGGTATGGAAGGAGGTAGACTGAGCACACAACGGGGTCAGGAGAAATGAGCTCACGCTTAGTAGATAGAAATCTGGTTTTGTGTCTAAAGTGATTCCACCCCTATTGGCTGTTTTGTCCTGACCAGGCCAAGAAACTTCTCCATACTTTAGCATGCTTGCCTGTGAAATGGACATAGCCCCTACCTCAGGCTTCTAATAACGATCACAGGAGGTGTGAAATTGCATGGTAAGTGACTGTGTTCCCTTACAACCCTGTGTAGACCTTGCTGAAGATAGGTTCACCAGATACAACACTTCCTGACTTAGAATGTAAGCTTTTTCTCAGTTAAGAAGAAAACACAATCTCAAAATTCTTTGAGATGTGAAGGCCATGCACACACGCAGGATAAAGTTCATGGAATGAATGTACACTAATATTAAAACTCAGACTTAGTGTTGGTTATTCTATCCTTACGGCTTCATTTCCTGGGAAACGAAGGCTTATTTATTCTTAGATGCAATGTCCTTGGGGAGAAGGAGGGCGCATTTCATTGTTAGCTAATGTTTACAGGGGATTTATAAACTGTCAGCTGAGCTCTGCTCAAGAGGACAGGAACCCAGGATTTGTGGGATGACCCTGGGATGCCAGGAACGAGCTGGAATTTCTGGTGAGGTAGGAGGGTCCTGGGAGCAGGTAACAGGGTCTGGACTTAGGAGGAATCCCATCCTTTTCACTCACTCTCTTGGCCAATAAAGCGGTTCCACGGCTTTGCTTCCGATTTCCACATCCGATTTTGGATGGGTCTGCACTAGGGTAAGCTGCTTCTTGGGAAGTTCACGAAAGATACTTTCTCTTCAGGAGACGGCTATTGTAAAGAACGAAGAAGGAACCTCATCTTCCCTGGGTGGACTAAATATTCCTTGTGTCTTCCTGAAGCCTGAACGATCCTACTATTTCTCAAGAAACATTCTGAATTAAGTTGACTCTTCGTAGAGAGCAATGAAGAGAAGTCAAAGAGCTTACAACGTTCTTCCATTTGGGGCCCTGAAATTCGTATTGTTTCCAGATCCCTGAAGCCTCACCCAGGCAACTTTTGCAAGAGGAACAGCATCGTGCTGGGGGCAGACAGGGCCTGTAGCAGCTGTGGACTCTCCCATGGCCTCCATCCACCATGTCACGGCTTATTCGGCAGCAAAATCATCCTGCTTCAGAGTCAGTAGCGACTCTAATGTCGCCCATGTGGGACTGTGCTAGGCACTCCTCTCTACATGTGCTACTCCATGTAATCTTTGCAGCCCCTCTATAAGGTAGTACTCACATTCCAATTTTATGGGTGAGGAAAGCACAGCTCAGAGAGATTTAGAAATGTCCTCAAGGTCAGATGGCTAGTTAGGAGTCAAATTTCAAACCGAGGTTCTCGTGTCCTACAAGTCAGAACGAAAACCCCACCATCATCAAGAAGCAGGGCACCCTGCGCGATTCTGAGCTATTAGGAACTAGTCATGAATGTGTACTTTCCCACTCTGGACGTCTACAATGTGAATAGCGAGCATGATGCGGATAAGCACCTGAAAAACAGACAGACGCCATCCAGACGTAGCATGTTATTACATCGCTGGGCTCCAGTCTTGCGATTCTAGTGAAGGACTTCCTGGGACAAGGTGATCGGTTTTTCCCTCCCAGCAAATAAATAGATGATGAAAATAACGAAGAGCAGAAATGGAAAAACCAACCCTTTTGAATAAAAGTAACACATGCTTATCATTTTGAATATATCAAAAATAAAGAACAGTATAGCAACAACAAAATCACCAGTAATCCCACCAGCAATCAATAATGTGAATTGGTTTTGCATAGCTAATATCATGTTGTACTGACAGTTTTTATTCAGATCTTTTTATGTTGCTATATACTGTAAGCATTCTTCCATTTTCTTCACAGTTTTTGTAAACAATTTTTATGTCTTCATTTTTCATTATGTGGCTGGATCATAGTTTAGTTAGCCTTTCTCCTATTTTTAACATGTAGGTTGTTTTCATTTTTTCTCAGTTTTATAAATAACACAGTGAAGAGCATTTCTGTTACTTTTAATTTTGACATAATTTCAAATTTACCGAAAAAGTTGCAAGAATATTACAAAGACCCCCCCCATGTGCTTTTACTCAGTTTTATCACTTTCTCTCTGTCTCTGTTTCTCTGTTTCTGTCTCTGTCTCTCACACACATACACACATGTGCACACACTTTTTTTTCTGAACTATTTGGGAGGTAAAAACTATCCTTTTCCCCCTTGAACATCTCAGTGCATATTTTCTAAAAATAAGAACTTTCTCTTGCATAACCACAAAAAAAATTCAAAATTTGAAAAGTTAATATTGATGCAATACAATTATATAATTTACAGTTCATTTGTTCATTTTCAAAATCTTTTTTTTTTTTCAGAGATCAAATTCAGCATGGTGAAGAACACTTTTATATGTGACATTTTATTTGAATTTGTGATGGTCTCCAGGCTAGATTCCTGAATGAGAAAATGAAGATGATTGGGTTATTAAGCATAGACATTTTTATGGCTGTTGATATAAATTGCTGAAGGTGGTGACCATCTGGCCAAAAATCTAGGAAAATACTTACGAGACAATGCAAACTTTAGCTATGATCATTAAAAAACAAACAAACAAACAAACAAACCTTTGCTACTCTCTTAATTTCTCCAATTACCAATGATTAGAAATATTTTTCTTTGTGTTTATTAGCCTAGTATGTTTCTCCTTTTATTAGATATTTGTTGCCTTTTCTGTTTTTCTAATTATGAATTTAAGGATTTTCATATTTATTTTATACGCTCTTCATATATTAAAGATACTATTATCTATTAAACATATTTGATAGAAAATCATTTTGTTGAGTCATTTGCCTTTGAATAATTTCCTTTTCAATACCCCATTAGCATGACTACTGGGACTTTAAATATTCACCTAGGGATGAATGTTACTTAGACACAAAGAATAAATGAAAAAAAAAATTTAGAAGCAAGAATTCTAGAAATGAAAAAAAGTTTCCTTAGTCTCAATTGGAAATAATCGAGACTGTGATCACTTAAACAGGAAAAAAAAAAAAAAAAGAAGAAAAAGAAAACACTATAGGAAAAACTCAGGATGTGGGACCCAAGAGGCCTTGAAAAACAGTACACACTGAATCAATGATTACTCTGCTGTGTATTATGGACCTGAGATTCCCTCCCTGCAGAATGGAATGGCTTTGCCTACCAAACAGGGTTGATGCCCTCATAGTATAAAGTGATAAAATAATTGTATATGCTAGGGATAAGAAAAATCCTCTGGGCTGTGTTTAAGTGTCACGAGGATAGATCAAACTCAGGGGAAAGTTCTCTGGGCAGGCAAGAATATAAGTGGGGAATGTATTGAGACTGTCCTAAATCTATATGTGTGAATATTATTGTATAATATCCCCATAAAAGATTGTAACTAAAGACATAAAGGACACTGAGTAGAGAAAAATACTCAGAGCCAGTCGTGGGAATTTGGGAGGGAAAATTTATAAGGGATTTTCAAAGAGTAGCTAAAGGTGTCTTAAGCAAAACCAGGCAAACAAACATACTACTTGAAAATCATTGATTGATTCTTTATCCATCATCTAACAAATACACTATTATGTATTTTATGTATCACACATTCTCTTGGTGTTGTAAAGTCAGTGAAGAATAAGATAAATAAGACCCTTTCTCTCCTGGTGTAACTTACAATCTAACTGGGAAAATGGGCAATGTTCTATTATACATCATTGAATTAGTCGCACTCAAGCTGGGAAGGGAAATACTGGGTACAGTAGGAGCTTACAAGAGGGAACCACTTCTAACATGGGATGGGTGGAGCAAGTTGGAAGAAGGGGTAGCATCTAAGAGGATTCCACAGAGAAGAAACAGGCAATGCTCTGAAACCATACTTCAGGTTATACCAAGGGTTAAAGAAAGAAATCCAAAATTTGAAAGTACATGAAATGCATTTATTCACTTGCTCAGTAAACTTAGGAAGTAAGTTTAGGACTTACTTAGTACTTAGGAAGTATCTATCATGTGCCAGTTTCGAGAATATAAAAGACATGGTTCCTAATTCCAATTGCTTCCAGAAAACAAGGACTCCACTCAAGGCTGCACGAGACACTCGTTTCTTTTGGTGGCAAGGAGAGAAGACGTCCGCACGTGGTCTCAGGGAAAAATGCAAGGAAACTGGTGCCAGGAGTGGATACACCAGCAGGCAGCGAAAACACAAGGGAACAGCAGAATATTCCTAGAAGGGAGGGTGTATTTGGACTTGGAAAAAGTATGATCAGCACCAACAAAGCCATATGGAAAACGGTGTGCAGAATCTGGGCAGAATCCTCAGTTCCCACTGTGTCCAATCTGTGGCCCATATACAAACCTGTCATAAACCCAGTCCTACCTATGGCTTGATCCAAATTGCAAGATTTTATTTCTTCTTTCTCAAAACCATGGAGCAGGTCAAGGAAAGGAAAAATGGAAATATGACCTTCCACATTGACACTGTCCTTTCTGGCTATCTGTGCAGCTCACGGAGGTAGGAGCCAGGCTGCAGAGTCTCCCAGAGGCAGCTCTGTCCCTGAGGACATCCACGGGGCAGGCTGAAAGGTGCGTCAGGAGCTTGGAGGTTAGGAGAAGGGGAAATGTGGGGTCTGCAGAGAACAGATGTCTTGAGTTTTAGAACCAGAAGCCAAGGAGCCGAAGATGAAATGGTTAAAGAACAGCTCATTTTAAATATAAATAAAATAATATAGAGTCTAAGTATTTTATGAGCAAAAAATGCAGTTGAGAAAAGCAGATTTGGTGCTGCACTAAATGTTTTAATTTTTTTTTTTTTTTATATGCTCTACATTAGAGCTTGAATTTTCTCATACCTCCAAGGCATAGTCTTTTATGGCTTTGGAGATAAAAGATTTACATTTAAATCATGCTTTTCCCATGCCATGTTGTAACAATAGCATTTTAAGTTCTACTGCTCACTCAAAGGTCAGAACACCTTTTTCTTTTCTTTTTTTTGTCTACATACGCTATCACCTTAGCCAAGTGAGCAAATCCTTTTAGCTCTGAATACCTGAATTTTATTTATACTTTATGTAAAATGAAAGCCAGGTGCCAAGAGTTTCACAACAAAATGGAAGCAGGAAAGTCACCCCGGGCTTGTGAAAAGCAGGGATTGTATATGTCTTCTGTTAAAGGCCACACGGACCACCAGGTGACTGTGTTCGGGGCTGGTAGGCTCTCCTGAAAAGTATAAGGTTGACATTCAGACATCAAGACACTTTTGGCTCTCACTAGTGCCTTGAAATTGGTTAGCTTTACAGTCCCTGATTTTTCCTTTACTCTCTTTTCCTGCCATAAACAAGACAGAAAAAGGAAGAAAAAAGAACGATTTCCTTACTGCATTGTACCTACAGTCAACAATAATGTATCGTACCCTTAAAAATTTGTCAACAGGTTGGATCTCATATTAAGTATTCTTATGGCAACTAAAAAAAAAAGTATATATTAAGCATTGTTTGGAAATGGGACCATGAGCTGTCTTGTCATTATCATTAACTCACATTCCAAAGTCCATACATGGGTTGCTGCTTAGACTTTCATAGTCATAGGTGCCGGTATTAAGAAATGTGGGAAGCAAATCTCACAGGCAAACAAATGGACTTTTGCCTTTTATTCTGTAATTATAATCTCAGTCTGTGGTTTCAAAATTGCACCTATAAGACAAAGTGGGAAGACAGCTTGCTTCTGATTCTAAATCTGAGGTGAAATGTCTGTGAGGGGCGTATATCCTTGATTTTTAACCACACCCAGACTTGTTCTCTTGATCACCTGCAGGTGGAGAGAAGACCTAAGAATGAGGATATGTTTCCAAAAGTCAAGGAAGAGTGAGTGCCCAGCATTTTAAGTAAACTAGCAATAGTAAAGAAGCCCCAGAACAAGTCATGTCACATCAAAGGAAAAGAAGGGTCATTTTTCAACTTTATTATTTGTGTTTTATTAGTCTTTGTGCTTATTACTATTTTGTTAACAAATAAGACTTGAGGAGAGATTTTTAAAGTATGTGAAGTTTGCTGCTTCCATTAATGTGAATGTATAAAATTCCTCAAGTTCTAGGGCATTCTATGGATAAAAATCAATGGCAAATTAGACATCATTCATCCCTTTAGCTTCAGTAAAACGTGGTTGCAGAGAGAGATCATTACTACCCGAAGTTAGAATTTGACCCATAATAGTGTACTCCAACCTTTCTTCTAGTCTAGCATCTTCCAGTGACCTGTGTTTTTTGTTTTTTTGGTTTTTTTGTTTTTGTTTTTTGCTTTTTTTTTTTTTTTTTTTTTTTGGAAAAAAAAATCTGCTATGCTAGAAAAGGAAACTGCTTTGCCTACTTTGGGCAATTGGTGAGACAGCACTTCATCTCAAAGGAATGCGGAGGGAATATTCAGACCGTAATGTTTTATAGGCAAAGAGC
The DNA here is from genome assembly GCF_023721935.1 of Panthera uncia. NCBI lineage: Eukaryota > Metazoa > Chordata > Mammalia > Carnivora > Felidae > Panthera > Panthera uncia. The sequence goes on from NW_026057584.1 coordinate 16,799,049, forward strand.
TTCATGAGGACCCAGAAGGTCAAGACTGTATTGATAACCCAGTCTTTTTGGGGTAATACTGTCTAGAAAAGTCCAGTGAAAATATTCTTTAAGAACTGGTTCTGGTCAGACTCACCCCATAGAGTTATCTACGGAAATCATTATCCTTTCAGATTAGAGAAAAATTTTATTTATTCTGAGTTGCAGAGTATTACCTGGGGATAGCCCTAGGCAAACCATGAAGTGACAGAATTTTGCCTTCAGTATTAACTGACCTTCTCTACTCCCCACTGCCCCTCTCCTTTATTCCCCGTTTTCTTACCTGCCCTTCTACCCTTACCAAGTATCTGGGGTTCTTGAGGACTCTCCTTTACTTTTCCCTGCTCCAAACTCATTATCAAAAAGGCACCCAACATGTCATTTGTGCTTGAGTGTAAAATTAAATGAATTCTATTTTCTCCCTTTTGCTTTTTTTTTTTTTTTTTTGGATTTGTTATGTTTTCCAATTTCTACAGACATTGAAACATGAGTGAGTGGTAAAAAGAAATATTTTCACCATTCAAAACAGAAGATTTGATGGCATGTAGAAATCATACTTTCTATAGGTTGCTTACTTATTCTGGCATAAATTCCCCAGAATAACTATTATTTACATTTTGTGGCATCACAGGAGCCTAAGAAGCATCTATGGTATTGATCTAACCCCAAGATTGCTTAAGAAAAGTCAGTTATTTAAACGTCAGTGACACACACTTTCCCAGTAACCAAGGACAGAGCCCCCGCATTCTTAGAGGGCATATAAATTGCACAATCTTTACCCGACCTATGAGGATCCCCAGAACAGAGCAGGAGAAGTAGATCTAGGTTTTGTTGTTGTCGTTTACCTACTATCGCACTGGTGTCCAACTGTCTTTCCATTTTGAGTCCATGAATATATGTAGGGGAGAGCATATGACTTGGCAACTCAGATTATTCTGTCTCACTGATACAAACAGATGGGTTTCTGAATGGTCATTTGACCCGAATGAGAGTCCTCCTCTAGGATTTGGCTATCCATTCCTAAAGGCACTGTCTTTGGTAGAATAGCTGTGAGGATGATGAGAGCTTAGAGCTATCTGCAATCATTTCATGAGCAACGTGTGCTAAGCATGAAGCCAACACAAAGCAAGGCAGAACTGGGAGATTGGGAGACATCGGTATCCTAGTGTTGTTTCAGCCTTTGGATGTAGTCGAGCTTGAAATCAGCCACAACTCTGGGCTCCTCAATACATTCTAATCTCAAATGCTTGTGAGTTGGGTTTTTATCATCTGTGACCAAAGAAGTATTGCTTAACTAGGAACATCATCAGCGGACACATCCATGAAGATGCCAAACAACTGATTACACCAGGAGACACAGAACAGACACAATTGCTGAAGCCAAACCCAAGGTGACATTGACGCTACGCTTTGGTGAACGTCTGTCTCATGACAGATGATTGCAATGTCACAGACACATGACCTGTTCCACCCCATCTCCGGCTCTTCACTGATAGGTGATTCCTGATTGACACTAGAAACACATTCCTAGAGTGGACAGCAAAGTAGAATCTGACACCGAGCTATTTTTTTTTTCCTCCTCGGTTGTTTAATAGCGCCTGATTGAGCTGGTTCCTCTTTGTCAAGTGTCATTCAAAAATCACCCAATTGTTGGTCCACCCTTGCTTCATTGTTGATGAGAATGCCATGTGGGCTGGAATCAAAGCCTTGCTGAAATTTGTCTATTTTACATCTGTTCCTGGCTGGGATCGTAATGAGATGTATGGCATAATGAGATGTGTGTCTGTAATGTGTAATGAGATTCTTGATTCAAGTGTCTAATGAAGCCTATAGCCTAATGAAATGTATAGCATAATGAGATGAGTGGCTTGAATGTATAGGATTTGAAAGTCCTTTTAGGAAATATCATTAGGCATGCAGAATTTTCTCCCATCTGCATAAACCCCACCCACATTTCTTTGGGATTTTTTTAGTTTATAGTTTCTCAGGCTGTTGTCATTATCACCATGGGTACTTCCTATGACAAAAGCTAAGAGAACAGAAGCCCTGGCCCTCACCAAACATGATGGGTAGACTGAAAACAGCATAGGCATTTTTACTTGTTGAGAGAAAATGATATCTTTGCTTCTTTCTCTTCACTGCCTTTTTTAAAGGTAACCAACTAATATAAATGAGGTATTGCTTAACAAAAAACTTAAAACTTTGTGACTTAAAACAGTAAGCTTTTATCACTGCCCATAGGCTACAAGTCAACTGGGTGCTCCTGGACTCAGCTAGATATACTCCTATTTTTGCAATCAGCTACAGGTCAGAGAGAGCTGGGCTGGGCTTTCCACATCTTTGGAGGTCATCTGCCTACAGGCTTGTCTAGGAAGATGCTGGTTGAGGTTGTTGGAATCTCCTCGATTTGGTCTCTCATCCTCTGGCCAACTGGCCATGACTTAATCTAAAAGCAGGGTCAGGAGATCAAGAAGAAGACAGAAGGCCTCCTGATGCCTAGGCTCCAAACTATCACACCACCCATTCAATCATATTCATTTGAGACAAAGCAAGTAACAGGGCCCGTCCAGAATCAAGAAATAGGGAAGTATGGGGCACCTGGGCGGCTTAGTTGGTCGAGCATCCAACTCTTGACTTCGGCTCAGGTCGTGATCCCAGGGACATGGGATCAAGCCCTGTGTCCTACTCCATACTGAATGTGGAGCCTGCTTGGGATTCTCCCCCCTCTCCCCACCCCTCTCCCCTAGTCACTTTCTCTCTTTTTCTCTCTTTCTAAAAAAAAAAAATAAAATAAAATAAAATAAAATAAAATAAATAGCAAAATAAATTTCACTTCTTAATGGGAGGAAGAACCAAGTCATATGGATACAAACAGCATGAACACAAGAAAAAGGGAAGACTTTTTGCATTTATTCCTCCTACCAACTATAAAGTTGGGAACATATTTGCACACCCCCTTTTGATCTTTCTACACTAACAAAAATTTTTGAAGGGGGCATATTTATGAAAAATGGCTTTTCCTATAAATATAAGAAATTGCACAAAGGGCAGTGATATTGATAGTGAATGTCCTAAAATCATTTGGTGCATTACACTGAACCCCCATTACCAATGGGTTGACAACAGATCTTCTCAGCAAATGAAATAGGCTAAGTACAATCTTCCTGGAAACAAACAAAAGTGCTAATACAAATTACCCCCAATTTTCCTTTCAACATTTGGGACATATCTCATAGTGGACTGGATTAGGAATCTATCTCATCTCTGAATTAAAATCTACTGGAGATTTTTCCACTTTTTCATGGATTTGCTTTAAACGTATTAAAGATTGCATTGTGCCAAGAACTACTGGTGATTAACCCCAGGCATGAGGTGTATGTTACATGAACTGGTCCTAAAATTTATGAAGAACTACAGAGTTTTAGCAGTGTGTATCTCATTTGCAATAGCCTCCTGGATGAAACCCAGGACACTCTGATTTGAAAATTTATAGGGACTAGTCTATCCAGGAGTTTAACAGACAGTCTGATTTTTTTTTTTTAACATACCCTAGCCAAGGTTTTATCTCCTTTCCAACTCCCAGATTGAATATCCATTATCTTTCAAGATGCCATTACCCTCAGATGCCTCAGATTTATTTGTCTAGCGATTTTATAGAATAAAGGCCTGATAGGGTCCTCTTTAAATACACATCCTAACCACATTTTAGAAATCATCAGTTGGTCCCATCATTTCCTCAACTTAAGATTATTCTTTTCTATTGCATGGGGATCATAAATTTCACTCCCATGTGCATTTTACAATTATGAAAAGGAATGAATCAAACAGAATATTCGAAGATCAGAGATTTTTTTTTTCCAATTTGTTTTCCAGCTGTGCTTTTCTGTCCATGGGATAGTTCTCTTAGGAGCATGCAGGTACACATCCTTGTGCATTTGCTCAATACAAGCATGTGGATGCATTCATGAATTGATTTGTTGATTATTTCAATGAAAATCTGACATCAATCTGATTAACCTGACCAGCCTCTCTTAACCCTAGCTATTTCTAGATGAGTATTTTTCTTTATGCCTCTTTATGTGCCATGAAATATTTAGGCATGATTGTTTATCCTCAAGCGGATAGAATCTAGATCTTTCTGTGTTATCTAAATGATATAACCATCAAGGACTAGCGGCTCCTAATTAAATCCTAGCTGTGCCTTTACATAAAAAGTGACCGTACAAAATGAGAGCAAATCGAGGTAGTTTTATTTTCATAAGGGTCCATTCCAGTCTAAAAGGTTCCCTGAAACACTTCTCTGAAATGCTCTCTGAAACACTTCCTTAAGTAAGATCTGCCTTACGTAAGTGAACACTAATCCAATTCATCAGATCGCTGCCCGATCTCCATTTCACCGTGCACCGTGATGAGTCACAGGCTTAGTAGTATATATCTCCCAAAGTTCTGCGATCCATTTCACTTATGTGAGTGGCCAAACCCACATATTATTCTTTGTGTAATTTTGTAGCGATTTTCAGGACCAGTCTGTGGGCCGCTTAACAGATGCACACAGAAGTCAAACAGCCAAGCTGCCAAGAGCCTGGGCAGAGAATAAAGACAGGTGGAGAAGGAGGTAAGCCCTGGAAAAATCCACTGGTTCCAGGGAAGCTGGTGGACATTAGCTATGGAAAAGGGAGAACTTACAGTAGGTCAGAAATTTTCTAAACAGATCACCTGCAACAGTTAACCTGGAAAGCTTGATAAAAATACAAACTTTTGGATCCCATCAACTCTATCTCATCAAAATCTCCAGGGAAGATCTTTAGAAATTTATATTTTATCAAATTCTCCAGTGATGCATGTACATGTAAAATTTGAGAGCCAGGGGCACCTGGGTGGCTCAGTTGGTTAAGCATCTGATTTCGGCTCGGGTCATGATTTCCTGGTTCCTAAGTTCGAACCCTGCGCCGGGCTCTGTGTTGACAGTTCAGAGCCTGGAGCCTCCTTCTGATTCTGTGTCTCCTTCTGCCTCTGCCCCTCTCCTGCTTGTGTTCTCTCTCTCTCGCTCAAAAATATATAAATAAACATTAAAAGAATTTGAGAACCTGTGCTCTAGCCTTGGAACATTTCTAGTACCCAATCTATGTAAAATCATCACTATATTCCTGTGTCTGGCAGCTTGTAGATGATTATTGAATCCATGAAGGAACAATAGAACAAACAATCCGTGTTCATACCAAAATCAGAACCCTACAATCTGTTAGTGATCCAGCTCCAGGTTATAAATGCAGGAAAGCAAGACAACGAGTCGATAAGAGATGCCATCAACGAAAGCAAGTCTGATGCTGAGCCAAATGCTATTAAAAGTTGGTGGCTTTCTATGTACTACCTGTTCCTTCCCACGTTCCACCTTTTTTAGAAACCAAACGGCGTTCCGTGGTCTGGCTCCTTCTGTGGTCTAAGTGCGTGGATGCTCTTGAGTCGACACAGGTAAATCTTTTCAATTGCATAGTTCAAGTAAGACGGAAGACAAAGTAGGTATTGTCACGGACTAATACAAAAACACAATAAACACAGCCATCGCTTTGAGGAGCTGAGGTTTGGAAAGGTTAAGGCATTTGCCCCCGTTCACACAGCTAGAAAGTAAAGGCGGCGATGCAGACATCGGGTTCGCAAGACAGGCCAGGAAACCACCTCTCCCGATGCTAGTTACTTCCTCTCACTTTTAGATGGTGTCGAGGGACGTGCGTTAGGTTGGGATGGGTGCCCCCTCGACTCTCTTCTGTTCCACAACCAGGGTTAGCCTTTGCACCCAAAGAGGCGCAGGGAGGCTTTCCCCCAAACAATGAACTGTCCCCCAAGACACTGACCGTGCAAAGGCAGTTGCAAAAAATGTCTATGTTAAAAGCAATTATTTTCTTTTAATATTCCTCCATTTCATTCATTTACAGCTCCTCCAATCTTCTCTGTAGCCCTGTTCTTATGCACACTCCATTCTTGTTTTCAAAGAATGACAAGTGGCTGTCATACTCGTCATACTCAATCAGGTTATGTCACAGCTTAGCTTTCCCAGGCTATAGCACGTTTTCCATTCAGCTGGTTATTATGTGAATGGATTTTTATTGTTAAAATCGGTAGCTGGTTTAAAAATCGTGTGTTGGTTTTTAGTGACCTTGACACACCCTTTAACAGCCACAGAAACGGGGGAAAGCCCATACTTACTCCTCAAGAGAGCTAAGCCAATCAGCTTGGAATCCCACTTCGGGTATGATAATAAAATAATCCGACCGAATGCAGTGTAACATAGGTGATTTTCCTCCGGTGTATGGTGTATGCTTTCCTACGTTGATCCACTTAAGAGAAAAATGATAGAGACAGTTGCTAAAGTCAAACAAAACCCGAATTGTGATCTGGGGTTAAACTGCCAGGTGACAGAGGGAAGCCGCTGGCTGTTGTTTAAAATAGTGGTTTACAGCAGGAGAGTACAATTTATCAGAGAAGGTCTTATCAACGTCAATGTCAGGGAATTTGTTGGCTCTGCCTTTTGCTTTTAGCAAACATGTGCATTACCTTCTCCTCGTCTGCGGAAATACAAGATTGTATATTTTAATTCGTCTGAAGCTTTACCACAGAGTCTATAAATATTATATAACAAATCTGAGCATTACTACTTTCTTGTGCATTCAGGATACATCTCTGTGATCACTATAATCAACCTAATTGGGCAAGACTCCCTAAGTGAAGGCAATAACATTTGTTTACTTCATTGTAGGAATGTGCTCACAGCCTGGTACCACCACATTTAAATTAGTTTTTATCCAAAACAGAGAGAAATGCACCCTTCAGTCAACACAGTCTGTTAATTTGAATGTGTTTAAATTAACTGTGTGCATGCCCGTAGGAAACTCAGAGCAGCTCTGTTCTTTGTCCTCTTGAGAGAGGACTCGGTGACATTCAGACCTTTCTCTTCTTTCACATTTTTGCAGAGTGAGGAGAAGAGGGAGCCCTCGTCCATTCTCTGAGGTGGCTGGTCACACGGCCGAAGTACCCCAGGAACCACATTCCTGGTTGGAACAGGAGCAGCTAAAGGATTTCTCTCAAACGTTGCAATAAAAACATCATGAAAAAGTATAAGATTGTAAGTGGGGGTGGGGGGGGAGGCACAGTTGGACAGGTCTAATCCAAACAAATATGGGTTATTCGTACCCCTTTTGAGGGAATCCTGTCCTAGTTGTATGTGGTACTTTGTCTCACAGAATTAACCTCTCAACGCCAGATGCTTCCCTCAGAATCACTGTGGGTTTATCCCCAGAGAAATTACCACATTTCCCCCCATTCCATTCCTCACATTTTTCTTTGCCCATTGCTTTGGCAGGTGTGATTTCTACATCAAATCCCCACACACTCAACACAGGGTGGTAGCTCCAGGTAGGAAATCTGGAGGTGAGGGAAAGGAAGTGATTTGAGGGGAGTTCAAAGAGTCTGTTCTCTGTCTCTCTGGCTACTCCTCCTGGAAACATTCATGTGTTATGTAAAGCACATGTATTATTATTACCAGTGTTATTGTTTGAGCAAAATCTTTTATTATAAGACATCTTAGGAAAGGACAATTGCTCCATCAAAGAAAGAGAGCCAGAGCTGCCCCAGCAGGAGGGGCAGGAATGTGCACTGGATAACCTGCCCATACTCCTCCATGTTGGGGAGGCCATATCGCCATGGATGAGAGGTGAGGCGGAAACGCCTTTGGAGCAAGAGAGGTGAACAGCTGATGTCTCCAGCCTGTGCTCAAAATACTCCAGGAAACACACACACACAATGAATCAAAGTTACCTCCTTGCTTTCATATGCAGTTTTCAGGAAGCATTTCATATTTCTTTTGTCTTACTTTCTCTAAAGCAACTTCCTGGTGCCCAGATTTCCCCTGGATAAGTTTACCAAAATGGCTGCCAGAATATCGCACCCTTTGTGTGACGTACTGGCAGCCATTTTGGTAAGCTTTAAAGGAAGCCCACGATCTTATCATCGTCTTTCCTGTCCCTGCCTCAAGTAAGCCCAGCACAAAATCGGCACCCATTAAACATGTGCGGAATGAAGGTCATACCACATGACTTGCTGCTGGCCCTGTCTGAAAATGTTAGCTACCAAAAAAAGTGTCTTTAAGCGATAATGTGGACGCTAGTTGTCTAGGTCCCACCAGTGTGAGAAGTATTATCTCACAGAGACAATAAAACCACAGTAACCCTGTGGTGGGCTCTTAGTAGAACAACTGGAATGTCTCTCACCATTTCTTGTCATTTTCGTGACATTCCTGGGGCCTCTGACAAATAAATTTAGATATTCCGATAACCACAGCTCTCCTCCTTTTTATAGGATTTCTTTTGTTCTCCACCATGGCCCCTTTTGTTGACTTTTATTTGTCATTATTTTTAATGTTTATTTATTTTTGAGAGAGACACAGAGAAAGAGTGCAGTGGGGGAGGGGCAGAGAGAAAGGAAGACACAGAATCTGAAGCAGAATCTGAGCTGTCAGCACAGAACCCAATGGGGAGGGGGGGGCCTCGAACTCACGAACTGCAAGATCGTGACCGGAGTCGAAGTTGGATGCTTAACCGACTGAGCCACCCAGTCGCCCCCGTTTTGTTGACTTTGGCCAGCAGCTGATCTCCCGACAAATTTCTTGTCATTGCTCACAATTCCCTGGTTCCCTGATTCCCCTTACGTGGGTCTTTTTCAAGTGTCCATGACAGTAACCCAATTCAAACTTGTTGAAACAAACCTAGGAGTTTATTGATCTGTGTACCAGGAACATGTATTAACAGATAGTCTTCAGGTATAGCTGGATCCAGGAGTTCACAAATGCCATCAGGACTCTGTCTCTTTTTCTCTCTTTATACTCTCTCTGCAAGGACCGTCATGAATGGCCAGTGGCAGCACCGGACTTATCTGTTTTTGGCTTCTGAGTCTTAGAAAAAGGAAGATTTTTTTTCCTGATGGCTCCTACAGAAACGTTCTACTGAAGAGTCTAACAAGTCTGGCTTGTACCACATGCTCACCCTTTACTGATTATTTTGTTTGAGGCATCTACATTCCGACCGGGTCAAACAATTGCTGCTATTACAGAAAGTGGATTTAGCCCCACCTGACCCACACGGAATGGGTTCGCCTCCACGAAAAAAGGGGTCCTGTGAACAGAAGAGGGAGAGTAAGAGGGGGTCAGAGAGGGCAGACGTGTCTCCACCACCATGCTGCTCTGATGACATCCTTTGATGCGTCTGAAGTTAAATGAGGTAGTTTTTCCAGGTAACACAATGCAATGGAAGAAAACGTCCCTGCACAAGCGACGCTTTCTTTTACCAGCGGTGGATGTGAAAGAGGAACTTTTAGAGACATGGCTAGGCTAGCTGTCTCTCTGTAGCACGTCTCCCAAGCGCTCTGGCATAATTGAGTCCTTGGCCAGCAGAGCCAGAGGATTTGAGGTGTGAGCGCACCGTGCCATGCTCAACAATCACATCCCGACCGCTGTCTGTATTCTGAGTTTTTACGCTTAGAGATTATTTCCCTCCTCGGAAATTCCTTCTCCCAGGGGAGGTACCCAGGGAGATCCCAGTGACGAAGGAATCCAGCCCTGGGTACTGGCTGTCAACGTCGGTATGCTGTGTCCATTCGTTGTCCCAACCGTGAAGTTCTGTGGGCTTCTCTAGCAAACAGATGGAGCCTTCACCCTCTGCTCAAATGTCTTCTGTTCAGAAAGCCTTTCCTGGCCTGACCTAAAACAGCACCCACCCCGCTGGCTGTCTAAATTCTAATTGTGCTTTATTTTTTTCTCATAGCACTTACTTAAAAAAAATTTTTTTTTAACATTTTATTTTATTATTGGGAGACAGAGAGAGACACAGCGTGAGCAGGGGAGGGGCAGAGAGAGAGGGAGACGCAGAATCCGAAGCAGGCTCCAGGCTCCGAGCTGTCAGCACAGAGCCCACGCGGGGCTCGAACTCACAAACCGAGAGATCATGACCTGAGCTGAAGTCGGAGGCTCTACCGACGGAGCCACCCAGGCGCCCCAATAGCACCTATTTTTATCTGAAATTGTGTCACATCGGCTTGTCTGCTTAATTTTTCATGTCCTGTCCTAGAATATAAGGAGCAGGAAGGCAGAGAATTTTCCCGTCTCGTCCTCTGCCACATCCCTGTGCCTAGAAAAGTACTCGACGCATCGTAGCCATGCACTAACTGCGGGGTGTGTCAAGAAGTAGATGAATGAGCAAACAAAATTATAGCAGCTACAGATGTTAGGTCATAATTCTCGGACCCTTATTACACACAAACATAAACACAGGCTCAGGAAAAAAATGCAACTGGCAATTTTTAAATGCATGAATAAACATGTTTGTAATAGGCTCCAGACCATGTCCTGCATTTTGTATCATGTTGGTAGCTTTGCCTCTTCCCTTAATTTCCCTCTGCTTCACTTACTGGTTTTCAATTATTTCTTCAGAATGGTGACTAAGCCGACAGGGTTGTATGAGAAATGAAATAGCGTATTTTGATGCGATTTTGCTACGTAAAGCCGGGAAGAAAAAAAAAATGGGTAAGTTCAACTGTATAGGACATGTATATTACATCTGTAGAATTTTATAAAGCATTGGCCTCTAAATAAAACCTAACAGAACAGAAAAGTGACTTTCTGTCTTTTCTTCGTACGTTCTCACCACGCTGCTGTCAGGATGTTAATTTTCTGTCCTTAGGAAGGTTTTATTTTTAGATTCAAACTCCTCGCTACAACACAGTAAAAGGTCATGGCCTCAGCTTGCTGTTTCCCACCAACGAGGGGAAATTAAAATCAAGACGGTCGGTTTCGTGACTTCATCTCTCACCAAATTCCTCCTGCCCCTTTGTCTTCGGGGTGCACGGAGGCGGTGGGCAGGGCAGAGCCAGGCGGAACCAGTAGCCTGTTCTGGAGACTCTGTTACCCCCAGTAACAGTGGGAATTCCTTTCTGCCCGAGTGAAATGTCTAGTCCATAAAACCGGTTAGTAAAACATACTGTAATTTAAGGGTTGGTAATACGGCCTTCATTTTGACAGAGCCCGGGCTGACCCCCAGCATTACGTCATGAACAGATGTGAATTAATCTGGAGGGGTGGGGTGATTAAAAACTCATTCAGAAAAAAAGAAAACTGAGTCAGAGAAGGTCTCCCTTCTTCTGTAGGTTCTAGGGAGTAAGGTGTGTTTAACCGTGTTAAGTCCCAGTGGCCTTGGTCTCCCAGTGACCGTAACCTGAGAGTCACTTTCGTCTCTCTTGATACGTAGATGCTCCGGTAACATGCACAGAGTAATGCTTTCTAAAATGTGTGTTACAGGGGCGCTGGGTGGCTCAGTCGGTTAAGCGGCCGACTTCAGCTCAGGTCATGATCTCGCGGTTCGTGAGTTCAAGCCCCATGTCGGGCTCTGTGCTGACCGCTCGGAGCCTGGAGCCTGTTTCGGATTCTGTGTCTCCCTCTCTCTGTCCCTCCCCCATTCATGCTTTGTGTCTCTTCTGTCTCAAAAATAAATAAAAGTTAAAAAAAATTAAAAAAAAAAAATTAAATGTGTGTTACATGTGATTAAGATACCTGGGAACCTTTTACATTTAAATATGTAAGAATGCTAATAGCTTCATGATTTAGGACAAGTCAATTAAGAAACTCAGTGTTCTGGTTTTTCGTCTGCAGAATAGAAACAATTATACCTTAGGTATAGTTTTATTAGGCTAGAAACAATACGTTAGGTGTGGAGTTATTGTGAAAACCGAATGGCAATGACTGTATGAAAGTATTTTTCAAACTAGAAAGCACTATAAAAATATTACCAGTAGTTAGTATTAAGAGCTATGGAAAGGCTAAAATAATGGCCATGACAGTATTATAGAAAAATTTATTGCTAGCATGTTTTTAAAAGGTTATGCTCTACTTTGGATTTTTTATAGTTTTTCAAACTATATTCATAGCTGTGTTTCACTATAGGCCTAGATTAGTTCTTCAATTACTTCGGTAACCAATTAATATTCAGTTGTAGGAATAGAGGTAGAAAGATAGAGGAATAATTGAAATACATTTTTCATGACTTAATTTTGGGTATAGACCAGATATTAACTGTGAATTTTTGCTAATCTTGATATCAGATATTTTAAGCAGAGTTCTCATAAAATAAAAAGTTATTTGCCTACAAAATAAGCAAAGCGCATGCCAGGATAAATTATAAAGCCATTCAACCGATGCCACTCTACTTGATTATTTTGTAAGTGAAGAGTATCCAAATAGAAATGGTCCCTGTTTAGGTACCATTTTGGAAAATGACGTCCATCATCCACTTTGGAAATCAAGACGGTGAGTAGATATAGCTTTTCACCATCCAGTTTGGGAGCCTGTTCCCCAAAGTGGTTTCTTGACATCAGAACATTAATAAACTGTAAGCCATTCCTCATAGAGTCGTTCAGCAAATATGTCAGGCACTGGTCTAAGTACCGAAGGTATAATGGAGAACAAATAAGAGATTGGCCCTGACCTCGTGGGACTTATATTCTAATAGGGGAGAGAATGTATAAACAACTACGTAAAATAAAAAAAACTATAATGTTCTCCATCAAGTCACCCACAGGGGTGATGAAGTCAAAAGAGAAAAACATCTAAGGGCAATGGCAACTTCATGGCTCAACAGTGGCCCAAGGGACATATAGCTCTTTGGAGACACAGGTCAGTGACTCTCAGTATTGCTGTGATTCTTTTCAATTAATTCTTCTGTTGACATTGTAAGTTTTATGAGCTAAACAGACTGCAACTGGCATGTAGAAATCATAGCAGTCGAGTCTGTGATTACTTACCAAGCCTTTGTCCCTGTGACTCGGATGGAATCCCCAGGGTCACGAATGTCCTCATTTGAGGCTAGGTGTTCTTTAGTCACCGCTCTTGTTCTGTGCCCTCTGTTGTCCCACTACTGTATCCAGAAATAATTAGAGTCCCACCCTAGTCACGCTGGCCGGTTTCAGCCAGGTTACTGCTTGCTGCCATTGCTGCTGCTGCTAATGACAATAGATGATGCTATTATGGTACTTCCGGTGTCCCAGGTAGTATTCTTAAACACATTAGATAAATAACACATATCAGAGCTTGCATATTATGAAGGTCACTCTCAGTCTCCAAGTATAAAATAGCTCAAAGATTAGCCTTTATAATGAAGTCTTAATCAGACCTTTTTTTTTTTTTTTTTTTTTGTTACTGCAAGTGTTTCTGTTACTACCTGTAACTACACAGCTCTGCCTCCCAAGGTTTTGGCAATTATATACTTTCAGTGAGTCCTAGATTATCAAACCCAGGTAAATGCATGTACTTAATTAGGTTTCCTGAGACTAAGTCTATATTATATGTATTCTAAGGGTTTGAGAACTTGTTTAAAAAAAAAGTTATTAAGCTACTAAGAGTGTTACCAGTCAGCTAGAATCTGCTCTAAGATTATTGTTTAAGAGTACCTCCCAGTCCCTCATATGGTCCCTTCTCTTAATTTTTACTGTTAAAAAAAATTATAATATGTTCAAAACTAGAGAAGCCCGTAGAGCAAACACCCACTCACCCATTACCTGGCTTCAAGAGTTATCGATTGACAACCGTTTTGTTTATCCATCTCCAACACATTTTAATGTAATCTTACCTTTAGAAAATTAGTGACTGATGATGTTTCCAGAGGATATAAGTCCTTCAGGTGATCAAGAACATAGCGGGAGTGGGAGCGGGAGGAGGGGGGGAAGTGTCTGGATTGATAATGTAGAAAAGGGGAGCATGCACAGAAAGAAGCGTATGGTAAAAATAGAAAAAGCACTCACAAAGAAAACAACATTTGAAGGTTAGAGCCTATTAAATTACAGCTACAAATTCTCCACCAATAAGTGGGGTTTATTGTCCATCTTCTGAAATTGTGATTTTTTTTTTTTAAGCCTCAATCTATAGAATGCGGTGAAAGGGATGCTGTGGAATGTGGTGGGAGGGATAGTTCTGGATCTAACAAGTGAAGAGCATTGGAATCTTCCACATCATCCCTCTTAGAACACTCATTATGGGGTTACTTGCTCTTGGATCCCAGCCAGCAGGCTGGGGAATCCCAAGCCATATGGAGAGGCCCCACGTAAGTGTCCCAGGGGACAATCACAGCTGAGTTCCCAACTGACGATCAGCATCACCTGCCAGCTATGGGCGTGTGTGTGGGCGGCGGGGGGAGGAGGTGCATCTTGCTGTCACCAGCCCAGTCGAGCTCCTATCTGATATCCTGGTGCAGAAGAACCACCCAACTGAATTTGTGAAATTCACAATTCAGATTTGTGAAAGAGAATTTTAAAAGTTGCTCTTTTAAGTAGCCAAGTTTAAGGGTGGTCTGCTCCATAGCAATAAAGAAATGAAATAGAGTTGGTACTGCAAATATGGTGCAGCCGTGACAAAAAAAAAAAAAAAAAAAAAAAAAATAGATGTGTGAAATTGGCTTGGGGGAAAAAAAAAAAAAAAAAAAAAAAAAAAAAATAGATGTGTGACATTGGCTTGGGGGTTAGTAGCAAATGGAAGCTGGAAGGGCCTTGAGACTCGGTGACAGCAAGAAGTACAGGAGGCAAATTGTCTTGGGGAGCTGGAGAAAAGAGGAGCTATTTATGTACTGGTAGAAAATAGGGAACGTGTTGCCTGTGATAACGTGGAAGAAAAGGTAGTTAATGAACGAGTGGATCTGGCCGAAGCTATGTCTGGGAAGAATGTTGAAGGTTACTTACTCTGTTGGCCAAAGCAAGTCAGAAGGCTCGGATTCAGAGATGGGAGAATGGACCCATTTCCAAGAAAGAAGTGACAAAGAATTGTGGCGTTTGCTGATCTACCGTAAGGGGGGGTTGAAATCTCAAGGGTATTTATAATCCTCGTAGGCCGTGTGAGGAAGCACAACCATAACATGGAATTCTGACTTAAGAAGCACGAAGAAGAAAAGGGAAGTATAAAAAATCCGGACACCTTCAATAGACTGATGTGTTGATTTAATCCTTAATTAGAGGAGCTCACTGATTCTGCAAACCTACCCTTTGCTTCTTCTATCGTCCCTGAAAATAATCAAGTGGGCCAGCCAGAAAAGTCACAGGCATAAATAGGAAATTTGCCCCCGCGAAGACAGAACAGACCCATTTCATTGCTGTCCTGAGTTTGAATTCAGCAGCGAGTCTGGTTTTCCCCTTAAACAGAACTAAGATCCGCATCCAAGCAAATTACTCTGCTCTGCTTTAAACAAAACAATGTCATTGTGAAGATATAGGCTGTTTCATTTTTATCACAGGAAGAGATGTTAAGGTAGGTTAATGTCTCCAGAAATTATTTATCCCGGGAAATCTCCCGCGCATCACACTAAAGTAGACTGGGAATGAGAAGGCGTTAATCTGAAGGAGAAAGCAACCGCTGTCTTCCTCAATAACAGGAGACCATGCTTACAGCGAACCCCCCAAATCCTTAGGTCTTTTGGGTCTTTACAGATACTGATACTTAGCAGCTGTGTTCTATTATGTTGCTCGTGTGTGCCCCAAAGAGGGTCACCATACCTCCGCACACGGTTTTTATGTCCGTGATCACTTGGAGGTTAATGAGGAGGTCCTGGGAAAAGAAATAATACACAGGGACGCTGGTGAAATTTACATGCAGACATGGCTATCTTCTCCCATCTCATTCCTGGTCTCCTTCACTCTCTCTGCAGAGAGAGAGAGGGGACACCCTAGAAGCTGATGCTGGAGACCAAATCTAAACAGGTCAGGGAGGGAAGGGGCGTGGGAGTGAGGTGAGGAGAATAAGCGGCGGGGGGGGTGGGGGGGGGTCTGCCTGCAGGGACAGATGTGTGCCTCTGCATTAATCTCCTAAGGGGAGAGGACAGAGAGCCCTGACATGACTTCTCGCAGCTTCGTTAATTCAGGGGTGGAAGAGGTCTTTTATTCGGCACTCCAAGAAGTTCCAATTCGCTGCCTCAATTTGAGAAACCGCAGGCCAGTCCCTGCATTCAGAAAAGCAAGCTTCGAGAGGGCCCGGAACACTGTAAAAGTTGGTAGACAAACTGCTAAGCCACTCGGTCAGTTTTCCTAACTTAGGTTCCTCGCTCCACACAAAAAGACTAACCGTTTGCCTACCAGAGGATTCTGGTGGGGGTCCCCGCCCGCCACGTGCTGAGGCGACCCGAGGTCTTCCGTGCTCTGGGGTCACCATCTTGTCTCAGTCACACCCAGGCTCAGAACCCGGCCCAGCACGTACCTAAGCACAGATCTTTCTATATAATTGGCTTCCTTGTTCCTCTCCCCGTCCATGGCTTTCCATTTCTTCATGTTTCTTTCTTTCTTGTGGTAGTAACATTTCCAGAGTGCAAGAAATCTTGATTGTAGTCATGGTGTTCCCCTCTAACTCACTGATTGTTTTTAGCTTTTTAAGGTTTATTTATTATTGAGAGAGAGAGAGAGAGAGAGAGAGAGAGCACAAACTGAGGAGGGGCAGAGAGAGAGGGAGGCATAGAATCCAAAGCAGGCTCCAGGCTCTGAGCTGTCAGCACAGAGCCCGACGAGGGGCTCGAACTCACAGACTGTGAGATCATGACCTGAGCCGAAGTTGGACGCTTAACCGACTGAGCCACCCAGACGCCCCTTCTAACTCCCTTATACTAATAATATCTTGTGCTAGTAATCTCACCATCCCACCTCCCATTTTGTGATCTATGAACTGTGGGGTTGGGGCTTTACTTCTAGAGCTAATATCCTATGAGGCTGGCACACAGGGTGTGAACACTCCCATGGCCCCCAGTTTTCCTTAACCGTAGCCCAAAAGGCATGTGCAGTAGATGAGTGCGGCTTCTTTTCTCTTTTTAGCAGTGTGTTCTTTGTTTTGTTTTGAACATGAAAATAATTAGTCCAGATGAATAATGTTTTTAAAGAAAAGTTAACTGGAGTGTCTTACACAGGAACAAGCTGGTATTTCTCCCATATGTTTTCTATTTTAAGCCAAAAGCCCAACAACGGCACATAAACCATTTGGACATGGAATTACAAAAGCCACTGAGAACAAAAATTTCCCCAATGTATCACAGCCATACAAATATCTGTTACTAAGTAGCAGGACTGATCTACCGTAAGCATTAGAGGACTGACTTTACAATCTCTCACCGGCTACCTTGGGTTTGGTGGGGTTATGGATGCGTTTGAATTTGGCTAGGGAGAAGTGTGGGAGACGTTGCTTTTCCATTTACAAAGCATGGTTAGCTCTCATCGCGAGGAAATGCACTCATGGATGACTGTTCCCATGGGCAGTATTATCAACACAGAAAAATCAGTGCCAAAATGATGAGTGAATGTTGAAGCTGAGGTGGCTATGAAACAAATACGACCGCATATTTCCATGGTCTTGTCTGGGAGAATGCAGCCAAGGCAGAAGTTCCATTGAGAATGTGCTTATAAATGTTTGGTCCAGCACCCATCTGGATGAATAAGCATCACGTTTCTCCCCACGCAAGTCTTTTCAGCTTTGTGGTTGTGATTATTATTTCCCGTTCACCTTTTCCTAGATTTCCAGGCTGAAGACATAGGCCTAGACGTTTCCCCCACCCCCCTCCCCCCCCCCCCCCGTGCAAAGGATCTGTGACCGTGCAAAGGATCTGTGACTCTATCCCTGAAATGTCTTTTCTTCTGCCTCTTTGCTCCTACTGGTCCTCTCTCACCCCCCTAATTTGAGTCTACACGCAGAAACAACTCCCCACTGAACATGCTCTGCCTTCTGTAGTCCCACAGCCCTTTGTTTGCATCTCTCCTATAATATTTATCAAATGGTGCCATGCTTTGGTTTGGTTTGTAGTTTTGCATATCTTACATCCCCACCGGATCATAAATAGATGTCAGGCAATGTTTGCTTTATGTTCAATTTTTTCCACAGCATTTAGCTCCGTACCTTGTACAATGGAGCCTCAATCTAGTTCATAAATTAGATTAAAAAGCTAACAAATTATTTCTCTAGGCCCAAGGAGCCTATGGGACATGATGGGAGTAGCAGCAGGATGAAGAGTACAGAATTGGAAAACGGTAGTAAGACTAATAATGACAATGATGGCACCCGTGTTGAGTGCTTATGGATTCTAACCCCTATCTGCATATATACACGGCACCTTATGTGCATACAAAAAATCATTCTCTTCTAAGAGTTAATGCATAAGGGTGGTATTTCTTCTTTTTTGAAGATATTTACCTCATTTTGCAGATTAAACAAGGGAGGGGCAGAGACGTTAAAAGCCCTGTGCAAAGTCGTGTCGCCTAAGCATCAGGTTTTAATTCCAGAAAGCCTGACTGCACAGCCCAGCATACAACAGGCTCTTTGGTGCTTCCGTCTCTCTAAGTGTCTCCTCTGGACCACAGAGGGAAAGGATGTCTTAGGGTGTCCCTCATGCTCTGTCTTCCTCCTGCTCCTGTAAAAGCTCTTAGACTCCCCGACTCTTTAAGTGACCACCCTGTAGCTCTCATAAGAGTCCTCCCCTGCTGGTCCAAATGCTTGGCCCTGGGCCTTTTCAGGCCCTCAGGATTGGACAGGAAAGTTGGGCAACTTTGTCCCCAGGATGTGCCACCAGGGCTCCCCCTGGCACTGGGCTTCCCCATGGAGCTCACGTGCTGGAGGGCAGGCACTCTTAGTATACAATTAAATATGAACCAAATATCACATAGTTATAATGAAGAATGAAAAGTGCAGCAGGATGCAGGAAAGGGGGTGAGGGGCTGTTTGAGCTCGGGTGGTCAGAAAGGGAGCCTCTCATAAAGTGACAATTAACATAAAGCAAGCATATATAGGGAACCCTGAATTTTTAGGCACAGCTACTGATTAGATTATTTTTAATTCATTTGGATTTCGCTGTTTTAGGAAGAAGAGTCAATCATGCTCAGCTAGAAGCTTAGAGATTGACTACTTAAAGAGTGTGAAAGACCCCAGCAGGGCTGATGTGGGCAAAGGCAGGAACCAGAGAAGCCTTTTGGGGCACAGCCCTTTCCAGCCCACGCTCTGAAAACCTTTCCGCCTTGAGAGGCTCTCTTTGTTCCTCATCCACGTCCCAGGGCCCGGGACGCCAAGCTCTTCTGGGGTCTGAAAACGACTACTAGAAAAGGGACTGAGCCAGGCAGTCACAGACAACCCAGCGTGCACACGCGTGCACACACGCACATATCCACAGACACACTCATAAACCACACACATATCCGCATCCACCCACATGCACAGGCACATATATACACGCCCAGATGCGTGCGCGCGCGCACACACACACACACACACACACACAGACTGCAAAATCTTCAAGGCCCTTCATCCTGTTTCCTAAAATCAAAGACTCCTCCTGGAAAGGCACAGATACATACACACGCCCACGCAAAATACACACATACAATCGAGAGTCACATAGACAGAGACATAGACCTACAAACGCACACCAGGAATGAATGCGATCTATCTGGTTAGGGATATTTTTAGAGCATCACATCAAGGGGAAATCTCCGAGTTTTACATCGGAGGTAATTTGAGACTTTTAGCAAGCCAAGTGGGGGGCAGGGTGGAGACAGGAGCGCTTTCTCAGCACTCTTGTGACCACCCTCCCAGCCCCCCACCGCCTCTGGCCATCACCTGTTCCACCTGTGCCTCCTCTAGATCAGCAACTTTTCAGTTTGATTTTCTGACAGTGTGGGTCTCAGCTTAAATCCCTAGAAAAGACACTTCAGGAATGTATTTTTTAAAGCAAATTCCAGTCTATTATTAAAACACCTGTTCAATCTTGAGACCATTCCTGACATATGAGGGATTACAGGAGGGAGAAAAAAAAAATGGCAGTGCAATTTATGAGTTGTCTCACAATACAGTTTGGAGGAAACTAATCCCCTGCATTTCCTGTCAAATAATTAGGAAAATTGATAAAAGTCATTCCCTTCGTATTTATAAAATTACACCAAACGCAACAGACTAATTTCTTACATGTCACCGTTTTTAGAACAAAGCAGGAAGGCAGGATAAAAGAATTGATTTCAATGCCATTCCCTGCATTTTCGCCTCTGACAAGAAATTCCTTCGACTGCGCGCTCAGTCACGGACGTGTGTCCATTTCAGAAAAGCTCAGCAATTTCTGTCTCTGCTGACGTGGTACGAGGGAATCCACACATGCTTTGTTATTTACCTTAATACACCTTAGCCCAACTCTGTATTATCTACAAGCCCCTGCAAGGAAACAGAGGGCTCAAGCTCAGCAGCGTGAGTGCCCTTGCCTTCTTCCCTGTGTGCATCAAGTCCATTAACAGACACAGCCCAAGAGCATCAGCTTTAGGTCAATGGCTTTTAAAACAAAGATGCTATACCACACAAGGACTTTTCCCAGAAAGGCAGAGAGATGATACAGAAAGTTGGATAGGGGAGGCATGTGCTGGAAAGCAAGAGGAACACACATCAAGTTCAATTATGAAACTCAATCCTCCACCCCCACCCCCGCAAAATGGAGCCGCCCAAACTTTATAATTTCCTAGAATATTTTCTATCTTCTCCATCCTTCCTTGCTTCTTTCTCTTTGCAGGTGCTTTTTTATGTGTTTCATGAGACATGAACTTGTGGCTAAGAATTGTATCATAATAAAGATGAAAAGAAATATGTCCCAAAGGATTGTGACTGGCCTCGATGTGGGGACTCAGCTGACGAAGAGGTAGGTCAGAAAACTAAGTGATGTGATAATGTTCGAGACTGCAAAGATCCCAGGCTTCGGTTGGAGAGATAAGGAGGCCAGCCTTGAGAATGCTCATTAGGAATTGACTTGCAAGGAATTGGAATCTTTGGAGGAGAAGAAAAATTAACTCCATCCTGGGAGGACAGAAACTGAGGGAAAGGAAAGAAATGAGTTAAAAGGGTTGACAATATAACTGAAAGCACTTTGCAGATATCAACCTCTCAAGTATAGGTATTATGTTCACGATGTACTCATTCGTTTGTTCAATCGACAAACATCAATTGAATATCGACCCTGCCATGCAGTGTGCTAGGCATTGGAGATATAACAGTGAACAAAATTGACAAAGCCCCTGCCTTCAGGGACCTTACATTCCAGTGGGATAAATAAGCAATAAACATTTACATCCATTTTAATAAAGTGTTAGTCACAGATGCTACAGATGTTATAGAGAAAACTGAAACCAAGGAATGAGCTAAAAGATATGCTATTTTATTTTATTTTATTTTATTATTTTTAATTTGTTTTTACATTTATTTATTTTTGAGAAACAGAGTGAGACAAAGCGTGAGCAGGGGAGGGGCAGAGAGAGAGGGAGACACAGAATCTGAAGCAGGTTCCAGGCTCTGAGCAAGAGGTCAGCACAGAGCCTGATGCGGGGCTCGAACCCACAAACCGTGAGATCATGACCTGAGCCGAAAGTCGGACACTCAACCGACTGAGCCACCCGGGCGCCCCAAGATATGCTATTTTAGATAGCGTTGTGTGCCCTGAAGGGGAAAAAGAAAGAGGAAGGGGCCTGACTTGTAGCCTTTGCTGATTTTGTGGCGTAAACACTCCCACCATGGCTGATTTAGGCTACTAACACGCCATCACTGAATGCGGAGGTGGGACGATTGACGATTGACGGAGGTGAAGAGTCAATGGATTGACTCTTGCAATCTGACACAAGCCTGTTCAGCATACCTCTAGTAAACAGAGAAGGCTTCTATGAAGAGGTGGCCTTTGAGAGGGAACCCGAATGAAGCGAAGTACTCAGAAATGCAGATTGATGAGAGAAGGATATTCCAGACAAAGGGAAGAGCCATTGCAAAGCAGAGGGGCAGGGCCTTGCCTGATGAGTTCGTGGAACAAAAAAGAGGCCAAGGTAGCTGGAGAAGAGGGAGCAGGAAAGAGAGGCAGAGCCAAGGTCATGAAGTGCTGTGTAAAGCACCCTGAGGTCGTTGGCCACTACTCCAGGTGTGGTGGCAAGTAATGGAGGGATTTGAGCAGAAGCAAGAGCTAGTGGGACTTGTGTCTCAAAAGGATTCCTCAGGCTGCTCGTGGAAAGCAGAATATAAGGTTGGGGGCAGACGGGAGCAGAAGCGGAAAGACAAATTTAGAGCATTTGTCAATTATCTAGACAAAAGCCGATGGTGGATTGAATATGAGGGATAATGGTAAAGATGGGGAAAAGTCCTATTTGGGATCTATCCATATCTGTCTATTTATCTATCTATCTGTCTATCTTTCATACACACATACACACACACATGCATACATAGAAATATACATTTATGTATACACATACATGTTTACGTATATATACATGTATATACATTTATGCACACACATATAAATTATACATTTTATAAATTTGGTATATTTTCAATAAATAAAAATACTTTTATATATTTTAAACAGCTAAAAATAAATTTTTATATATTTTCTATATTGCAAGTACATTTTAGATTTTGTATATTTTAAATACATTGTATATATCTGATAAATTTTATATATTTCAAAATAGTTAAATTTCCAGAATTTAAATATACATCACCAGAGGTGATGTGACTTGCCTTCGGTGACACACAGAGGAAACGGTAAGGCCAGGATAACGCCAAAGCCATGTCAGCGCTGCTCAGGATGTGATGCTAATGGGGGAATAGAGCAGTTTTGAACCACGGGACCCGAGGACGAGCCGGACTGGTAAGACATTTGGGAAATATTTTGAAACTAGAAGAGGCAGCATTTGTTCATGAATTCGATCTAGAGAGCAAGAGAAAGAGAAAGGTCAGTGATGTCTCCATAGATTTTTTATCTGGGCATCTGGGCTATAGGCTGGCCATAAAGTAAGTTGGAAAGTACTAGGGGAGAACATATTTATGGGAGAAAGCTAAGCATGTCGCCTTGGATACGCTAAGTGTGAAATGCTTCTTCAATAACTCCAAGGAAGGGGCACCTGGATGGCTCAGTCGGTTGAGCGTCCGACTTCGGCTCAGGTCACGATCTCACAGTTCGTGGGTTTGAGCCCCGCACTGGGCTCTGTGATGACAGCTCGGGGCCTGGAGCCTGCTTTGGATTCTGTGTCTCATTCTCTCTCTGCCCCTCCCCTGCTTGTGCTCTGTCTCTCAAAAATCAATAAATGTTAAAAAAAAATTAAAACAAAAAATAATAACTCTGAGGCAACGCGGAGAGGTGGTTAGAGATGGAGTCTGGAGTTAAGGAAAGAGAAATAAATGTGGGAGTCATTGAGCTTGTAAATGGCATTTAGCCCCATTGTATACAAACCCATGGGGTATGTGCTACTAGCCAAAATTTAGGTGTTAGAAGATGGGAGAATCAGGCAAAAATAGTTGAGAAATAAAGGAAAGCGAAGTAAAAATAAAACAAGAGAATTTTGGTTTCCCCGAAGCCAAGAGAAAAATATGCTTCAAGAGGAGAATGGTCAGCTTTGCAAAATGCTTTTCAGAAATCAAGAAACAGGGCAATTGTGTTCGCCAACGTAAGGGTCATCGGTGACCTAGACAGAGTTTCAGTGGAGGACGTTGGCGTGAAGTTCCAAATAAGGAATTTTGAGAGAGAACGGGAGATGGGACGAGGGAGAAAGTCAACAGAGACGACACTTTCAAGCTTTGTTTTGCAGCAGAGCCGAGAAATGATTTAGTAGCTATAAAAGGATGTGGAATCAAAAGAGCTATTTTTTAATAAAAATACTACAGCATATTTGTGCCAATTGCAATGAACCGAAGGGAAGGGAAATCAGTGACACTGTAGAGAAAGGAGAAAATTCTAAGAATAAAGTCCCTGAGTGACAGGATAGGAAGAATCCCAGAGAACAAGTGGAAGGGAATATCGTTCTTACGTTCGAGTCCCGACCATTCATCCACCGTAACAGGAAGAAAGGCAGAGGGTGAACAGTACAGGGGCAGGCCGTGTGGAAGGTTGGTGGTGAGCAGGGAACCATTCTCTTTAGATTGCTTCTGTTTTCTCAGGGAAGTGAGAAGCCAAGTCATCAACTAAGAGTGCCTAGCGCGGAAGGTGTATTTGGGGTTTGAAGGGCAAGGAAAACAGTGTTAGCTGGCAATATGGAAGACTGAAGACTGGAGAGTGAATCAGCTGTAGGGCTGCCTGCCAGTGCTGAAGGTCCACTTGAGATTTGCTATCATGCATACAAAGTGGGGCCCGTCAACAGTCGTCAACATGGCTGGTATTTTCCTCCAGTGATATTCAGTGCAGTTGAATCTGAAAGCAATTGGATTTAATGAGGCTTGGAGTTTTTCTAGGCACAGGAAAAGGAGGCAGAGAGGAGCCAGGGAATAGATCATAATGCATGGGAGTATTTATAATGCAGGCATACCTGATTTTATTGCATTTGTTTTATGGGACTTCACAGATATTGCTTTTGTTTTTTGTTTTTTACAAACAGAAGGTTTGTGACAACCCTACGTTGGCCAGTCTACCAGCACCATTTCTTCAACAGCCTGTGTTCATTTTGAGACTCTGTATCGCATTTTGATCATTCTCACATTTCAAACTTTTTAATTCTTATCGTACTTGTTACGGTGATCTGTGATCAATGATCACAACTCACTGAAGGCTCAGATAATGGTTAGCATTTTTTGAACAATAAAGTATTTTTCAATTAAGGTAGGTACGTTATTTTTCAAGCCATAAGGCTATTGCACACTAAATAGACTCCAGTATAGTGTCATCATGACTTTTATATGCATTGAGAAACTAAAAAGTTTACTTCGTCCACTTTATTGCGATACTCACTTTATTGTAGTGGGCTGGAACTGGACCCACAATATTTCCAAGGTACGCCTGTAATGGCCTATGGTCCCTAAGTTATGGAGGGAGGAAAGTGAAGAGGGGTGTGTGTGTGTGTGTGTGTGTGTGTGTGTGTGTGGTAATGGCTGTGGTGGTTGTGCTGATGGAGATACCAATATCTGTACCAATGGAGATAGGTATCAGTGGATTTGAGATCCTAGTAGGTCTGGGGTTGGAGGCGTGAAGGGGAATAGGCTGAAAATATAGAAGAAAATGGCCAGAAAGCAGAATAGGTTAATTGAGATTTTGGAAGTGGAACACTCACAAATAATAACAAAGGGGACGAAGGAGTTTTTGTTTTTGCTTTTTTTTTTTTTTAATCCCAACCCCAGGCATCACCCCTAATAATTGAATGGTAATCTTGGAGAGGTGGGGCTCAGGCATTTGTATGTTTTAAAAGTTTACCAGGTGAGGGGCACCTGGGTGGTTCAGTTGGTTAAGCGTCCGATTTCAGCTCAGGTCATGATCTCATGGCTCCTGAGTTTGAGCCCCGAGCCCCGCGTCAGGCTCTGTGCTGACAGCTCAGAGCCCGGAGCCTGCTGCTTCAGATTCTGTGTCTCCCTCTCTCTCTGCCCCTCTCCTCTCCCACTCATGCTCTGTCTGTCTCTCTCTTTCAAAAATAAATAAACCTAAAAAGCAAAATAAAATAAAAGTTTACCAGGTGGTGCTACTCTTCATCCAGAGCTAAGAACCACTGGATTATGGAATTATAGTTTAATTGTTATGGAGCAGAGCCTGGGCATTAATATTTTAGAAGTCTCTTCTAGTTTGTTGTTGTTGTTGTTGTTGTTGTTTTCCCCAAAAACTTTTATTATAGTAAAATATACATAATATAAAGTTATATTTGCATGGAATATCTTTCTATTCTTTTACTTTCAATCTTTACATGTCTTTGGGTCTAAAGGGAGCCTCTTATGGACTGTATACAGTTGGATCCTGTGTTTTATCTATTCTGCCAATATCTATCTTTTGATTGGAGAGTTTAATCCATTTACTTTGAAAGTAATTACTGATAGGGAGGAACTTGTGTCATTTTGCTATTTGTTTTCTATATGCCTTATAGCTGTTTTGCCCTCATTTCTGGCATTAATATCTCTTTTTGTGCTTAATGTTTTGTTGTTGCTGTTTTCATGTATATATGTATTGCATGTGTGTATGTATCTATGTATGTATGTAAGTATTTAGTAGCAAATGTTTCAATTCCTTTCTTGTTCCCTTTTGTGTATGTTCTGTAGCCATTTCTTTTGATTACCGTGGGGAGAACTCTTAATATCCTACAGCTATAACACACTAATTTGAATTTCTACCAGCTTAACTTCAATCATATACAAAAATTCTGATTCTTTATAGTTCCATCCCCACCCCTTTTCAACTTATTGATGCCTCAGAATTATATCTTCATACGTGATGTGCCTCCAAAACACAAGCTAGTTCTTTTAAATGCATTAGTCTCTTAAGATGTGTAGAAAACAAGATTTGGAGTTACAAGCCAAAGCTACAATCATAGTGGCTTTTAGAGTAGTAACTGTTTTGTTTTCTGGGTTTGTGTTTCCTTGGAATGTGTGCAGCCAGTATAAGAATCGTGGTTGTAGTTTAAAGAAAAAAAAAAGACAAAACCACGATTTGTCACCACTATTCTGAGAAGGTTCAGCGTGGAGACTGCAGACTACCGCTAACTGAGCTCCAATTCGGATTCCTCAACTGTCAACTCTGCAACTCGCTTCTGGAGAGTGGCTGCCCCTCTCCACCCCTCAGTTTATGACCTGAATCCAAAAATTAACGTTTAGCTAATAAAGTCTGTACGAGGATAAATATACTGTCTACGTTGAATATTCAGCACTGTCTGACATATGAGAAGGTCTTATTCAATGCTAGCTATCATGTCATTGTTACTCTTCGGGGCGGCGGGCAGATCTGGCTTCAGATCTTGCTCCCGCGGTAACCTGTATCCCACCCTTTGAGGCAATTCACAACTCTTTCTAGGACAACAGCGTTTCTTCTTTGGAGATGGAGAGGCTGCTCAAGAACTGTGGTTCTCCAGCTTTATCCAGGATCCCAATCATCTGGAGTTTCTGATTCTGAGGTGCTGGTGTCAGGTTCGAGAATTTGCATTTCTAATGAGTGCATTCTCCTTTCTATTGATATTTAGCAGAGGGTCAAGAACTTGTGTAACCCTGTCCAAGAATTAGAGAAATGAAAGAATTTAAGGAATTTGGAGTTACAGAACAAGACCGCAAAGGCTGAAAGGAGTCTTGCTGTTGACACCCTTCCCCCACACATACAGAAAAGAGGCTCAGAGAGAAACAGCTGCTGGTCAGAGTTCATGCAAATCTAGAACCAACACCCCGGTTGGCACCCCTGTTCATGGTTGCCCCCCACCCCCGGCTTCCTTCAGCTCATACAGCACCTGGAAAAGAGTTTTAACAACTTAGACCTAGTTCTAGCAGTGTTTGATCATGTTTCCCTAGCCGGAAATTGCAAATGGGATAACAATAAAAATAACGGTTAACATTTATTAAGTCTCGTGCCGGGGCTGCCGAAATAAACTATATACCACTGGCCGTCACCATCATTTGCCACGCTTTACCATTGTTCGTACTTTCCAACCCTTCTGAGAATCCTTGGAGATGTCTCAGGTGTGCTCACGGACAAGTTGGTGCCTTTGCCGAGTTTTTCCCTGCTGTTCACACCCCTTCGGTGATACTGGATGCTGAAGTTGTCGTGGAGGCTTGGCTGCCTATAAGCTTTACGGAGGCTCTTCATCACCACCCTGAGGGCTCTGCCCTGAAAAGCTGATGAGCTGGTCACCCCACCATCACAGGTGCAGCCAAGGCTCTGGAGCCTTCCGTGGGCCAAAGCCTCCCTGTGTTTCAGGTAGATAGTGGAGGACCCCAGGAGCGCCTGTCCAAACTAAAAAGCTCCTCACAAAGCTCTACCCTCAGGGAGACACGGTTGTGCAGCTTTGGGACTCCAGTAGACCTTGACTTTCTGAGCCAGGGGCAGATGATGGGTCTTCCCCCTTTCAGGTCTATCTGTGTGGTCCCTCTCTTTTTCAGTTGGTTAATCCTTTGTTGGCTACCAACTGGGTTTCTCAGTTTAGTATCATCAGCCTGATTTGGAGGGAATTCCTTGAAGAATTTGGCATTCCTAGAACCAGAGGGTCAGTTTTGGGTGCTTTCGTGATTGCCTTTGTGATTTCTAAATATGTTAGTGAGAATTGACAGATGCTGAATAAAGGGAGTGCTTACCAGGTTGTTTTTTTTTTTTTTTTCAACTTCTTATTTGTTTTTTTTTTTTTAACATTTTTATTTATTTTTGAGACAGAGAGAGACAGAGCATGAATGGGGGAGGGTCAGAGAGAGAGGGAGACACAGAATCCGAACCAGGCTCCAGGCTCTGAGCTGTCAGCACAGAGCCCGATGTGGGGCTTGAACTCACGGACTGCGAGATCATGACCTGAACTGAAGTCGGACGCTTAACCGACTGAGCCACCCAGGCGCCCCTCAACTTTTTATTTGAATGAAGTTTAGAATTACAGAAAAGCTTCAAAGAGCAGTATAAAGTCCACTTATGCTCCTCACCCAGCTTCCGCCAATGCTAACATCTTATGTAGCCACACTGCAAGGTGACCAAAACATATTAACCGAGGTTAATTTCCCTCGGTTTGTACTGCTAACTAAACTACACCTTATTGGAATTTAACAAGTTTTGCGGGTTTTTGTTGTTGTTGTTGTTGTTGTTGTTGTTGTTGTTCTTGTTCTTGTTTTGCTTGTTTGTTGTTGTTTTTTGTTTGCTTGTTTGTATGTTTTACTAATGCACTTTTCTCTTCTAGAATTGTATCTAGGGTCTCATATGTCTTTGAGTTTCTCTCCCTTGGTCTCCTCCGTTTGCCAGCGTTCCTCAGTGTTTCCTTGTCCTCTGCGGTCAAGACACTTTCAAAGAGTACTGGTTGCTTGCTTTGTCCCCACATCTGTGTCTCTCTGATGTGTTCTTGTGTCCTAATGAGATTATAGGTTTTGGAGCAAGAACGAGGTTGTCTTTTTCTCAGTACATCGTATCAAAGGAGCTCATGATACTGAGTTTTCTTGTGGCTGCTGGTAACCTTAATGACTTGGCTGACGTAGTATCTGCCAGTTTCTTCACGAAGTTATAATCTTTCCCCTCGAAATGAGTAAACACCCCGGCAGAGACACCTTACGGTGATCCAAACGTCCTTTCCTTCCCGTCAAACTTTTATCCATCAAGTTTAGCTCCACTATTTGACCTTCTCTATGGTAATTGCTGTGGCACTTGCCTAATGGTGATTTGCTATTTCTCTCTCTCTCCATTTATTATTTAGAATTATTTCCTAAGGAAGAGTTTGTTTAATTCTATAACTTTATCCATAGGGACTTATGGATATTCATGTTTTAGTCTGTGGGTTACAATCCAATGCTATCATTATTTATGTTGTTGTTTGGGTTGCCTCCTGCAGCAGAAGCAATGTTTACTGGAAACTTGCATTAATATCAGTCATTCCCTTTTAATTGTAGACT
This sequence comes from Panthera uncia, assembly GCF_023721935.1. NCBI lineage: Eukaryota > Metazoa > Chordata > Mammalia > Carnivora > Felidae > Panthera > Panthera uncia. The sequence continues at coordinate 16,828,432 of NW_026057584.1, forward strand.
GCATGTCTCTATAGTATAATAACCACCCAAGGGGCTTGTTAAAATATGATCCTTGTCCCCAACCGTGATGTTCTGATTTAAGGACTGGTGTTTGGACCCTGTAATCTGCATTTTAACAAAATCCTTGAAGGGTTGTTAAACTAGTGGGCCTTAGGACCCATGTGAGGAGCATTGCCTCAAAGACAATGTTTCAAAGTATATTATCCTGATTTTGTATCCATATATCTTTATGTATTTCCATCTATGTGCCTATCCATCTGCCTACCTACCTTATGCGTGTGCACAGACACACACACACGTGCACATGCGTGATTTGTTATTAGGTATTCTGTTTTAGAAGCTGCCTTCTTTTCATCAGTAATTCCATGAAACTCTTTGCATGATAATGAACATGCTTCTGCAGTTCCATTTGCAATGGCTATTATATTTTATGCATCATAGCTTGTTAGATGCGTTTATTGTTAAAAATAATATTGTCTATCTAGGTCTCAAATATAACTGATCATTTCTTTAGAATAAATTTGTTGAAAAATGTTGACTCAAAAGCTATTCAAAAAGTTAGGTCATTAGAAGTATATTAACAGTTTGGCCCCTGCTGACAGTATGTGATGGTGTTTCTCCCGCCATACACACTTTAACCGGTACTTAATCATGATCTTTTTATAAAATTGGTAGCCAAAAAAGGTATCTAATTATTATTTAAATTCTTTATTTTTAGGAAGTTAACCTCCTTAATAGTTTTGTTGGTCATTTGTATTTCTTCTCATGGGGTGCAAAGTTGAAACTATACTTCTCAATCAGAGAAACTAAAAGGAAATGCACAGTTTGCAGGAAGATTGACTTTGTGACAAAATGAAAGACAGATTGTTCTACCGAGAGGTGGAAAAGACGTTTTATATCTACTTAGCTACTGAAAAAAAAAGACCGTACAAAAGATGCATCCTGTGTGTACATCCAACATAGCATTTTTCACACAGCTTTATTTGTCTATTCGTCTGTCTCCCAAGTTATGAATGATCCGTCTCGTAAGGGCAGAACTTTATCTTGCTTGATTTGTACCCCACCCCTCCGATGTCTACCTAGTGGGGTCTTTGGTCTCTAATTGCATTCTTGGGAATGTTAGCTGCAAGAGTAAAAGAATATCCCAGTGAGAGTCAAACATCTAGCATCATCCTTGCACTGAGAAGAGAGTATCATTCACCCCTTTCAACTCAATATTGGAAGCAATAGCATCTTAATTTCTATTAAAAATTGTCACTTCTCTGGCTGCTGAGACTAATTGTTTACTATTTCAAAAAAGATGTTCTGTTTTAAATTAGTTAAAGGTAAATAAGCTTTTAAAGCTAAAGGAAAATTTCTAAAAACTTAGAGTAAACTGGTTATTGCTCTGGCCAATAAAATTTAGTTATACGATTTCTGGGAACCGAGAAAAAAGGTAACCGTGTTGAGTTGTACAATTTTTATTGCTTCTATGAAGAAACCTAATGGGGAGAAACTAGGGAAAAACACGTTTCATCACCAAGATTTTTACGTAGATGAAACCTCAGTTAACATCATGGATAGTGTCTTATACTAAAGTTTTCTAAGGGAAAGAAAACACAAACATAAGCACACACACACACACACACACGCACGCACACACACACATTCTGTGTATAGATATAAACTTGTTTTTTGGGGGCAAAATGGTATAGCCAAATTCAATAAGCACATTTTATTAGAATATATCCAGTTGTATTGCTTTCGGAATATCACATTTATATAGAAACAAAGCTCAGAATACCCAGATTCATGACACAGAAGGGACCTGGTACACAGGTTATCTTGTAAGGGTATTAACTTAGAGTCTACAGGTACATAGACAGGCTTAGAGATACTTGTTTGCTCCTGAAATTCTTTACAATACCTAGATATTTTCTGGGAAGAAGGGCCATATCTGCTTCATATTTTCAAAGGGATCATTGATCCCTGCTTAATCAGAGTAACGGATATTCCCTAAACAACCTTTGTTTGATTTGAATGTTATGCTTTCTGGAGAATTTTTAAATTCTCATTCCCTAATCTGAGAATCAGGAGGAAGCATCATGGGATTTTTCTGGGAAGAGCAGGGGAGGGAGTGAAATCAGCTTTGTGCTCTGGGCGTGCATAACCAAGAGGGCTGGTGCCACAAGGCAGCTGATGGATGGCCAGCTCCCGCTTCTCAGGTGGGTCCCTGCTTATTGAATAACTCCAGGCCATAAATTGCAATTGCTTCCCTCCTTTTCTAATTTCAAAATCTCTCATTAAAAATTTACAGTGGGCAGTCATCCAGCAATTTATGACTATGTCTAGACAACTGAAAAACAGCAGACAGTGGCAGGGTCGATTTGGGGTTTTCGCTTGTCTTGGTGACCAGTTCAGATCAGGGCAGAGTTGATCAGATCAATTAAGTGCAAATCAGATGTTAATGCCACTAGAGAAATTGACCCAGAGAGAGAAACTAATCATTCCCTCTGGGGATAGCTGGGGCCACAGATGAACATCCATTCTTTTGTTTTTGAGCATGTGTCTATAGCATCACTGTATGAGTCAGCTTAGGCTGCCATAACAGAATACCACAGATTGGGTGGATTAAACAACAGAGATGTATTTTCTCACAGCTCTGGGGGCTGAAAGTCCAAGATCAAGATGCTGTGAGGGTTAGTTTCCAGTGAGAACTCTTTTCTTGGGTTGCAGACAGCTCCCTTCTCCCTATAGCTTTACATTGTCTCTCCTCCGTGTATGTTTAGAGCTTTCTAGTATCTCTTCCTCTTTTAACAATGATACGGATCACATTGGATTAGGGGCCCAATCTTATAACTTCATTTAACCTTAATTACCTCCCTAAAGGCCCCATCTCCAACTAGTCACACTCGAACTTGGGGCTTCAATCTATGAATCTGGTGGAGGGGCACCCAATTTAGTTTATAACAATGACTGGCTAAATAAGACAGGGGCTGCTAAAGCTTCTTGTGAAAGTCAAGTGACACTCCATTGCTTTTAGACCGGGAGGGATTATCAGTTAGCATGCATAGGTTTTTCAGAAACCATCTATGCTTTATTGACATTGCTACCAACAAAACACAGGCAGACAGACCGTCAGAAAACACTCAGGAAACCCAAAGGGAAAGATTGGCCAATGATGAGTCTTAACCATCATTAGAGAATTCCTACCTCCAGAAACAGAGGTCTGGGGTAAATAATGTCTTATAATGTGTGTCAGTGGAGCGGGGCTGAAGCAATGCAAGTGTATGGTTCAGTGCCCAGATCTTCCAATTCCAGGGTGTGCCCGTGTTTGCTCATGGGGTAATGGGCTATGTGTAATTCTTAACGAGGTGGCAAATTGGAGAATTGTGGAAGCAGAAGACATGCTCACCCTGTGTGGAAAGATCACAGGATCCTTGAGTTTTAGAAACGGTAGCCTTACAAAATTGAGGAAAACTAATAGCCCCCCGTGTTTGTTCGGAGTATCACGGTTCAGGAGAGGCTTCTGCACACTTACTGCGTGGCTGAGGCTGACACCGGGTGTGAACACCCGGACAGAGCTGGGCTGGCCAAATTCTTTCTGCCGTGGATCTGGAATTACAACTGAAAGGTATCAGTTCATTTTTGCTGGTGTCTGGAACTAAGGGTATATTAAACCCAGGCGCTATGAGATAAGTGTATCCAAACGGACCCAGTGAAAGCTGTTTGGCAGAGAGAGAGGAGAGGGAGTAGATATGCAGAGAGTAGCAGGCAAGGCTCATGGAGAAGGAGAGAGAGTGCACCCATGAGCTAGAGAGAGGGGAGATAGGGAGGCAGAGAATGAGAGGGCAAGGACTCAGTTCCTCCCAGACACAGGCTAATTCTGATTGGCGTGACCACCTCTGTGGGTGGGTGGGTGGACTGAGTTTAGGGCGAGTTCAAGGGCAACCCTGGTGAGCTTTGGAAACTCCCAAAGGTTTTGCTGATTTTACAGTTCAGACTCTGGTCTAATACTTCTGTCACTAAACAATACTGCCTTCTGGAACACCTACAGAGCTACGAACCCTGTAGTTTAATGATTTTTGTTTTTTGCTTTTTGTTGGTTTTTTTTTGAGAGAGAGAGAGACAGAGAGAGAGAGGGAGAAATAAGGGAGGGGCAGAGAGAGGGGGAGACAGAGGATGCAAAGCAGGCTCTGTACACTGAGACTGGAAAGCTCGATGCAGGGCTCAATGCAAAGTTTGAACTCGTGAACCATGAGATCATGACCTGAGCAGAAGTCACTTAATTGAATGAGCCACCCAGGTGCCCCTGAACTCTGGGTGCTTAGTTTAATCCTGAAGGTAGACTTCAGCACAAAGAACATTAATCCATGCAACGAAACCCTTTTAAAATAACTCAAGACATATATATATATCCCAGAAATATTTTTAAGTGTCTTTATTGTTCCTCTCTGACCGACTCTTTGCATACACCACAGTATTTCCATGTATCTTGCTCCAATGACTCGTTTCCAGTAAAACCTCTTTTGCTTTCATCTAAGCCTCCTGAGATATATATATTTATTTATTTTTAGTTACAAGTTCAAGAACTTTCTAGAAGAATGAAGAAGGAAAAGAGAATGAGAGAATTCAAAGAAAACTCTATTGTCATGCGGAGGGAAAGCAAAGGCTGCAAATACCCCACTTTTACCATATGCATCCCTGTAGACCTATAATGGCATATAAAAAGACCATAAAAATCTTAGAATTTGGGATCCAAGAAGGACTTTTGAAATTATTAAATCTAGACAACAGCTCTGCAAATGACTCTTGGTCCCAGATTTCAGAAGCACTTTTATAAAGATTTTACCTGTAAATAACGGCAACCTGATAAAATGCATATATTAGAAGGGAAAATTACTGAACTTCTCATATAATTGTCAAGGCGAGAACCAGAAGGAACTTAGTAATAATTTCTTTAGCCTCCTTACACTGCTGGTTAAGTGCATTGGAAGTTAAGAGAGGGGCGCCTGGGTGGCTCAGTCAGTTGTTTCTGACTCTTGATTTCGGCTCAGGTCATGATCTCATGGTTTATGAGATCGAGCCCCCCGTTAGGCTCTATGCTGACACCATGGCAGCTGCTTGGGATTTTTTCTCTCCTTCTCTCTCTGCCTCTCCCCTGCTTACACTCTCTCTCAAAATAAATAGACATTTAAATAAATAAATAGACATTTATTTAAATAAATAAATAAATAGACATTTAAATACATAAATAGACATCAAAATAAATAAATAGACATTTAAAAAAAGAAGAAAGTTAAGAGAATCAAGTGATTTACCCAAGGTCTGAGATCCAATAGCGCTGGAGTTAAAATTTCAACTTGCTTCTCAGAGTGCTTTGACCAATGTTTTTATCCCCTTAGACCATTGGCTTCTAAACATTTTGTTATTTTAATTAAAAAAATAGAATTATTATTTAAATAAATTAATGTAAGCAACCCTAATTGGTAATACCAATAATCTTTTCAGTGAAGTGGTGTTTGACCGTCCTTCCCCCAACACACACACACACATGCACATCGTCATATCTGTCTACCCGCATTCTACATCTTATGGCCCTAGGAGATACGAGAAACCTTGAGGACTCTACAAAGCAGAGTTTGGAAACCCCTGCAATGCACCACACCAAGACACTCCTCATCTCCACAACGTATGGTTTGACTTTAGAAAGAGAATGTGTCAAAGGGAAAATGCATTTGCTCCAAAAGACGGCTATAATTTACATGTTTCTACAAAACAGCATGAAGGAGCAGGGAAGCAAAAATGGATGAGAAGGGAAAGGGGATAAAAATGAATTTGAGATCTGGCCTAGGTGACTTGTTAAAAAACCATTATTTATTTCTCTTCTGAAGAGGCAGAGATGTACGGGCTTGGTCAGTCTGTTAGACTGGGGATCCACCACTAATCAATAGATGTTTGGACAATAAAATTGGTTGTCGTTACTCCCCAACATACATGTCTGGCGCGAACCATTTTACTAATTCCCAAGGTGCCTGCTAATCTTCCAGACATCTCTGCGTGGTTGGCGATCTGCTGACTTCATTAAGAAATGAAAATATCTTCTTTGCATGCACAGGTTTGCTCTCAGAAAGGCACACCAGCAACCCTGAAAAGGAATTTCCTGGATGTTCTAAATAATGAAAGAACATAGACTGGGGTAATGAGGACTAGGATGAGGATTAACTGAGGGAATTTTACCATCTAATACCAATAAGAGGCAAATTTTAAGGAATGGAGTACAAATGAAGAATAAGGAGATGACATTTCTTTTATGATTAGTTAGTGGAAGAATTCCAAAGCTGGCTTCCCTTTATTCGTCTCCATCTGTCAAGTATTCTACCCAAGGCTTATTCTAATAATGTTCTTAAAACTACTTTGAATTTGAAATGTCAGTAGGAGAGGAAATGGAGATTTTTCTAAAATTAAGTTTTCATATTTGTTCTTGTATACTGAAAACAACCCAGAGCCTAAATGTTTTTTTAAAAAAAATAATAAAAAAAATGAAATGTCTTAAAGTGCATATTTTCTGGGAATAAGAATGTGATCTTTCTGATTGAATTAATATAAAAGAAGGACCCAGATGTAAATATTTTAAAATGTAACTAAAAAAGGCTAACGAGACACAAATTAAAAAAAGGAAAAAGTTCACATTTAAACCTGGAAGGAAATGACCCTCATGACAGACTAAAAATATGTAGAACATATTTTAATGAGGCATTCATACTTAAGATTTTAAGATTTTAAGGACTCTAGTAGAAAGTGGCTTACCTGAGGCTCAGACAAAAAAAAAAAAAAAGAGAAAAAAATCCTGCTCAATAACTCTGGTTCTAATGTGCTCTCATTTTATCTACTTTAAAATATTCTTACAAAGAGAAGAAAGCTATCATTGTACTAATCTTGCCCGTCTCTTAGAGCTCCTAAGTACTCTGGTTATAGACTCTATAGAAATTCTTGAACAAATAGAATTCCGTGGAAGAAAATTCAGAAGCAAAGGATCAATTCATATTATGATCATGAATGGTATAATTAAAATTAATACACTGTATCGAAGTCACCCCCCAAAGAACTTTTATTTCAGTATCTACTTTTATAATTTCAAATAATTGCAAAACCGAAGTAATGAATGTATTCGTGTCCAAATTCAATTGGCATGAGTCTAAATGTAGAATGAACATGAGAAGAGTTTGCAAATAAACAGTGTGATTATCTTCACTCTATCATGGATAATTTTCTTTCAGGTTAGTTAGGACAGCTAATTGTGTGCCTGGGCAGGAGAATTAAGGGTAAGAATAATATTGCTATTACATCTTAATGGGATGAGCCGACAACAGTTTACATGTTCCATCAGCATTTTTATTTTGCAAAAGATAGGAAAGTGTTCGGGAAATGTTTCAAAGTCAGTGTGCCGTGATGAAATAAACTTTGGAAGTGGAGATAAAACCCAATTTGGAGTCCCATATCTGTCATTTATTAAGTGTGTGACCCAGGGCAACTCGATCACTTGGGGCTCAATTTTCTCATCTGTTAAATGAGGAGACTGTACCAGAGAATTTCTCAAAGACCCATCAGAGCTAATGTATTTATGACGACAACTGTAAATGCTAATCAGATATATTTATTCGTTTATTTAAAATAATTTTAATGTTTACTTACTTTCGACAGAGAAAGAGAGAGAGACAGAGGCGCAATAGGGGAGGGCAGAGAGAGCGAGACACAGAATCCTAAGCAGGCTCCAGGCTCCGAGCTGTCAGCACAGAGCCCAATCTGGGGCTCAAGCTCACAGACCATGAGACCATGACCTGAGCTGAAGTCAGACGCTTAACCGACTGAGCCACCCAGCTGCTCCAATAAAATATATTTTAAAATCAAGAGCACAAAATGAAAATTATCTAGTAGTGAACAACTCATCAACAAGGTGTTCATATATAATTAATAAATAGAGGGGAAAATCTGACTTAATTCCCATATTTGAGAAATTTAAAGAGGAGATACGTAACAAACCAGGAGCATCAACAAAAAATATATGAAAACTGTAATTAAAAAAAAAAAAAACTTCTTTTTGTCTTAGCATAATCGCATTCTGTATTATATATAATTTCTACCAGAAAAAGTTACAAGGATTTTAACTTTTATTATTCAGAGAGTTTTAGAAAAGAAAGTATTGTTCATCCTTTTGATTTAAACTTTTCATGTAGTTATGTAAGTTGTTGCATAACTGATATAATGTTACATTTTTAGATATTTGATAAAACACTGAATATTAATTTTTACAGTTTTCCTCTTTTGCCTTAGAGTCAAAAAATAAATGTTTTTAATATTTATTTATTTATTTATTTTTTTGAGAGACAGAGCACGAGCAAGGAAGGGGCAGAGAGATCTGGAGACAGAATCTGAGGCAAGCTCCAGGCTCCGAGCTGTCAGCACAGAGCCCGATGCAGGGCTTGAACTCGCAGTCTTCGAGACCATGACCTGAGCTGAAGTCAGATGCCCAGACAACTGAGCTACCCAGGCACCCCAGGAAATACATTTTTCTTGTCTCCAACATTTTTTATATCTTGAATGTTTTCTAGGTACTAGGCAGTGGGTTTATTCTACCTAAAGGATGAAAACAGCCCTGTAAGATTTCCCCAACTAATATTTCTTGAATGAATCAATTCTAGCTCTGTATATCCTTCAATATTTAGTGTCAGTGTGGTCACTGTTCTCCTCTATCCCCTTCCTTTGGAAGTGAGAGTGAATTTCTTAGGACAGACTGACTAGAAACTTCATTGTCACTCCACTCAAGTAACATAGAAACCTTGGTGTCTTGTCACACCTCGTCCACACACCCTTCCTGCCACAGAGTAGATGCTCACTAAATTTGCCTGGTGCAGCCAGCATGGGGAAGAAGAAGGAGTCTTCTCTTCATTCTCTCCTACCCTCCATCTCAGGGCTGAGATTGGATGAGATCATCGCCACCCTTCTAATCTCCCTTTTCTCCCTCTCTGGAGTGTTTGACTCTGACTCATTCTTTGATCCTGTCCCTGGAGGGCAGGATTCAACTACCAATGAATTTAGGAAATCATCTGTGGTGGGAAGGGAAAGGAGGGAGTTTCCCACAAGTCCCTTCAATCCAACAGCCTCCCTCAGCATAAACCTAGCCGACTCCATCAGTAATGAGGACCCCGAGCCATGTAGGGGATAAGGGTGGGGGAAAGAAGTGGAAAATGGGCCACAATTACTGACCAAGAGAGTAGAGTGGGAATACTCAACGTAGACTTTATGGGGCAAACTCCTTGCAGTCAGATCTGCCTCAACTACTCACCATGTTTGGTAAGGTGACTTTATGTCCCACTCAACTTTGCTTCTTATCTGAATTGCTTAGTTTCAGTTTGGCTTCTACAGAGTCACTCTTTCCTTTGTTATAACCCTTATCTCATGAATAGAGTTGCCAGATAAAGTGCAGGACGCCCAGATAAACTTCAATTTCAGATATATGACGAAAAAATTAGTATAAATGTGTCCCTAGTTTTCTGCATGTATTTACACGTCTTCTATGTTGATTTGTAAAATCTGGCACCATTGCTAAGGGATCAGTCAGCAGAGCTTGCCCCATGATTTCATGTTCTGTGCATTCTTCTGGAGGACTTTATGGTGCTCTCACTACTAACTCAATCCCTTGGTCTCCGGGTCCAAGTATTTGCTAGAGGCGAGCTAGCCTCATGTACTGATGTGGTGGTTTAAAAAAAACAAAAAACAAAAAAAACAAACAAAACTCTCACAAACATGAATCCCAGGCTGGCACAAAACTTGGGTCAATAGACCAATCCGCCCCTTTCTGAGACCAGCTTTATCAAAGCCATGTGAAACTTCAACTCTTGCCGCTATGCCCACAGCAGTGTGCTTCAGAACCAAGCAAAAGTCCAAATGTGACATTTTGCTTTATTTCTATTTTGCGTGTGTTTTCTTCCGAACAGAGCATCCCTGACATAGGTGGAGAACACCACACTCCCCACTTTCTGAAACACTTTGCCAAAAATCTAAGTAGGTGAAAATCCACCTTTTAACGATGCCCTCGGAGAACAAAGCCACCGATGGACCATTGCAAACTGCAAGATATGAGTATAAAGGAGAAAGGGCGGTGCCTGCTTTTAAACCCCAAAATGGGGGCGCCTGGGGTTAAGCGTCCGGCTCTTGAGTTCAGCTCAGGTCACGATCTCACAGTTGGTGGAACTGAGCCCCACATCGGGGTCTGCGCTGATGGTGGGGAGCCTGCTTGCGATTCTCTCTCCCTCTCTCTGTCCCTCTCCCGCTCTAGCACATGCTCTCTCTCTCTCTCTCTCTCTCTCTCAAAATAAATCAATAAATATTAAAAGAAAAGAAGCTTCAAACTGCGGTGAGCCCACTTCTCAGTTGGAACCTCACGCCTTTTTAGGACTCATGTTGGACGTGAGCTTCTCACAAACCACCGGCCTCATGAGTGGCTGTGTCTCCTTTGCCAGGTCCAGAGCAAACGTGGCCAAGGTGCGGTCTTAGATTCACTTTTCTTGGGGGGTTGGTTCCAAGTGTGCACAAGTCCCACATTGTATCTGTGTGCCATCCTGGGGACACCTCTTCTTCTCAGATATTTCCCCAATGTTAATGGTCACCTCATTCCATAGCAGTTGGCTTCTTGTCTCTACCGCAAGGCATAGGGAACCGAGCTCTCATGCAAGGAGCTAGAAGGAAACACTCAGATGCCAAATTCTCCATGAAGCTTTCTTTGGTCTCCAACTCTAGATGTACCTATCTTCTCCCTTATTCTGCACTTTCAGTCATTTACTGTATTCTCTTCCCCCCCGACCCCATTTACATATAAAACTGAGTGTACCGTTCTGGAGAGCAAAATTAATTTCATATTGACTTGGGACCTGGGTGTCCCCTGAAGGTGGACTAATAGAGTGCCTTAAATATAAGTTATTCAAAACATTTATTTGTTAAAAGTAAGCTCCTTTTATTTGTCCATTTATTATGTATATCAGATTAAAAACGTACCATAATCTTACAATATAATCATACGCGCATGTCACGCACAAATCGTATGCAATTATGTAATTATAATACACCTGTTAATTATGATTTATTATTCATCATAATTAATAATACATAATTAATTATTCCATTAATTGTCCCCTCTCTCTGCACTCTGAAACATCTTTATTACGGCGATCACTACTTTTTTGTTCCAATTCCCTGAATGGCCTACCAGTATCAAACAGCCAGCAGCAGCAGAAAGATTTTTCTAGCCCTTAGGCAGTGCTAAATGGAACACCATTAAGATTTTTGCATTCGTTTGTTTCTTTAACATAGGATGCAGTGGTCCCTTGCCTCAAAAACTGGGTGCTGTAGGGCTGGTCTTCCCAATGAGACTGGGCATTAACTCAGAAAAATACGTGGCTTGAGGTTGATCTAATTTGTTATGGATTATGAAGTTCTTTGAAGAACAATACCTTTTTTGAGGGAAAAAAAATATTTCTCAAAAAGCCAATAGATTATGATAAGTGCAAACTTTTAAAATGTTTTATTATGAAGCATCCGGTTTGAACCCAGGCCAAGTTAGTAATCATTAGACATGGGTGCATTTATGAGTTTTTATTTATTATTTATTTATTTATTATGATTATTTTTAATGTTTACTTATTTTTGAAACAGAAAGAGACAGAGCATGAGCAGGGGAGGAGAAGAGAGAGAGGGAGACACAGAATCTGAAGCAGGCTCCAGGCTCTGAGCTGTCAGCACAGAGCCCAATGCGGGCCTCGAACTCATCAACCACGAGATCGTGACCTGAGCTGAAGTCGGACACTCAACCGAGTGAGCCGCCCAGGCGCCCCTGCATTTCTTTTTATTTTTTAAGTTTATTTATTCATTTTGAGAGAGAGAGAGAGAGAGAGAACATGAGCAGGGGAGGGGCAGAGAGAGAGAGAGAGAGAATCTCAGTCTTTGTGCTGTCAGCACAGAGCCTAATGCAGGGCTCAACCTCACAAACTCATGCAATCAGGGCCTGAGCAGAAACCAAGAGTGGGACTTTAACCAACTGAGCCACCCAGGTGTCCCAGACATGGGTACATTTAAATGATCATTTGCCTTTGTACCTAATAAAAGTCTATCTCTATCGTAGAAACTTCCTACAACTCTGTACTTAAAAAAGCAATGTCCTACCTACCATCCATCACTTCTCTTTGACTACGTCATTCCAAACTCTGCTCAAATCCAACTTCCTCTATGAAAACTTCTCTTTATTAAGGAAGTTGGAGAGACGCTGCCCATGACCATTCCTAAGAAACTTTATTAAACACTCTTTTTCATGCACTTCACGTCAGTTACCAAGGGTGCCCTCTCTTCCTTCTTCCCTCAGCACTCCGGAACACAACATGCAGCCAGAGCTGGGGGGTGGGATGGCTCCCTCCATGCAGCTCTTTGATCTTCTACGTGGAATGGATTTACTACTACAGGGGGCAGTTTGGGGGTGAAAATAGCAGAAACTGGATCTGCCTATTGTAAGCCAAAAGGGAAATCGTTGGGAAAAAGTGAGCTGCCTGACCGGATCACAGGATGGCTCAAAGAATATGCCAGGAAGCATAGGGACAAAGGCATCAGGGACTATATGACAGCCTGGTTGGGCACCTACTGTTTTCAGACTTTGCATCACGCTGCTTCTAATCCCAACTCCAGGAATAAAACCTGGTATCAGTCTATCTTGGGCCACCAGCCTTCCTACCTCCTGGCCATAAGGAGTCCAGGGCACTCGAACAGTTCCATCAGGCATCCCTCCCATCGGGGAGGGATTTCACCCAAATAGAAATAAGGGTGCTATCAACAAAAGACAAGGAAGTGTTTCTTAGGCAAGTGAAAAATCACCTAATAATCACCATACCTTCACGGGTGATAGTGGCATAGGAACATCTGGAAATCACTTAGCACACCTGTTGCAGTAAAGAGAAGCATGATAAAGGAGAGTCGGAACCACCTGGCTTGCTGTGTAATAGCTGGACGACCAGTCCTTTCTGAGCCTCCGTGTCTACATCTGCAAAACAGTTTCACCTCACTAGGTTGCCATGGGGATTGCGTTAGACGATACGTGAAAAGTACCTCGCTCTCTATCTAACATCCAATGGGCATTCTGAACACAACTGGTTTTACTTTCTTTGGTCTATAGTGAACATCGTTCCCCGGCAGTTCTAAAAATAACCCTGGAGCTTTGCTCTCGTTCCCAGGCGAGTATTCTCTTTAGAAAACTCCGTCCACTTGATGGCATTAACAGCCACCACCTCCATTTCTCAGTGAAGAATGCTTTTGCTCTTTTCCTAGCTCTGCCACTGAAGTATCAATCATATCTTACGTTTTGTCATTGCTGTCTTCACGTTGGTTGTGGATTTCCTTTGTATCTTTCCTCATTATTTAACTCGACTCCACCACCGCTATCATATCTGTCACCTTCCCCACCCCATGCCTGCTTTTCTGTGCTCCCCATGTCAGCCAAGAGCACCAGGGTCTATCCAATCGCTCACCAGGATTTTGCCATTTTCTTAGTTATCCGTGATAGCTTTCTCTTAAGATGTCTTGTCTACAGAGTCCCAGAGTCTACCAATCACCGGGTCCTGGGGATTCTGCTTCCCCAACATTTCTCGGTTAATCAACTTCTTTTCACATCTACGACCAGCACCAACGCCCCCCATTGCTTCTTAAATGTACTACTACAGTACTCCCAGGTCGACTCCAATTAGCCTTCAATCTTTTCTCCACGGAACAGCCAGAATTATTTTGCTAAACGCAAAACTGTCCACGTTTTCCCCTTGCTTGGGACCCTTCTGAGTCAGAAAACAGAACAACACAAAACAAACAACCAAAAAAAAAAAAAAAAAAAAAAAAAGCCCTGCCATGTTTCTCCTTTACTCGCTCATTTACTTCTGACACCAGATGTGTGTGTGTTTTTCCCCCACATCAAGCAACTCTCTGTGACGCCAGCTGAGTGTTCAATTCCATTCCCAAACTAATCAGGGTTGGCCCAGACTCCAAAGGTTAAGGGCTCAGTCCCACGAGACTATCCCTCACTTCAGACACCAATCTCAAGTAATAGGTCCCTTGGTTCACCCTAACTTTTATCCAACTTGGCTACAAAATGAAGGTTTCCACAATCCCCTCCTTGGATTGGATCATTGGCTGGAATAGCTCACAGAACTCAGAGAAACATTGGCTTATATTTGCCAGAGTATTTATGAAATAAAGGATATGATAATGTATGCAGATAAACAGTCAGTTGAAGAGATTCATAGGGTGAGGGCTGACAGGCTCCCGATCACAGGGGATTCTGTCCCCATGGAGTTGGGGTGTGCCACCCTCTTGGTAAACGGATGTGTTTAGCAAACGGAACGTTTCCCAAACCCTGTACTTTGGGGACTTTTACAGAAGTGTCATCATGGAGGCGTGATTCATCATCAACTCAATCCACAGTGCTTCTCCCCTTCCTGAAGGATAGGGATTGGGGCTGAAAGTTCCAAGCTACTAATCGGGGTTCAGTCTTTCTGATGACCAGCCCCCAATAAGAAGCCTGCCAGGAGTCACTTCATTAGAACAAAATATATTCCTATCACCCGGAAAATTCTGAGGGATTTAGGGGCTCAGTGTCAGATGCTCCTTTTATTCAGAAAATTACAAAGTTCTCAGGAACTTTATTTCAGAAACCAGGATCAAAGACCACATGTTAGAACAAAAGATTCTCTTAGTGCCTCTACTTACAAGGGTTTGGGGAGCACTGTCTGTGTCAGGAACAGGGACAGACATATATTTCTTTTTTTTTTAACTTTATTTTTTATTTTTTAAAATTTAAATCCAAATTAGTTAGCATCTAGTTCAACAGTGATTTCAGGAGTAGATTCCTTAGTGCCCCTTCCCCATTTAGCCCATCCCCCCCCCACAACCCCTCCCATAACCCTCAGTTTGTTCTCCATATTTATGAGTCTCTTCTGTTTTGCCCCCCTCCGTGTTTTTATATTATTTTTGTTTCCCTTCCCTTATGTTCATCTGTTTTGTCTCTTAAAGTCCTCGTATGAGGGAAGTCATATGAGTTTGTCTTTCTCTGACTGACAAATTTCACTTAGCATCATACCCTCCAGTTCCATCCACGCAGTTGCAAATGGTAAGATTTCATTCTTTTTGATTGCCGAGTAATACTCCATTGTATATATCTACCACATCTTCTTTAGCCGTTCATCCATCGACGGACATTTGGGCTCTTTCCATACTTTGGCTATTGTTGGTATTGGACATATATTTCTTATTATTTCATGCCATCCAGTGGCTTTCCCTCACTCTCAGGATCAAAACTAAGGTCCTTAACATGACCACCCAGGCTCCGCCTGTTCTGGATCCTCTGTACTTTGGTGGCTTCATTTAGTATCTTTTCCCGAATCTCACAGAGTTGCAGCTAGCTGCCTCTCGTTGCCTCAAAAGTACCCCTTCCCACCTATCCCAAATCAGAGACTCCCTGCTCGTAGTTGTTTCTGCTTGAATGTTCATTCCCTAGCTAATTTCAGCTCACCCTTAAGTCCCAGTGCAGATGTTAGTTTCTCGAGAAAGCCCTGCCGAACCATCCTGTTCACATTAGGTTTCACTGCAAAATGCATTCAAGGAACTGTACCTTTCACTTCAGCAGCTCTCATTCTGATTCTCAGTTTAGAGTAATTTGCGTATTTTTTTGTCTTGTTTATTGTTTATCACACCCACCAGGCAACACGTTTTATACAGCAGGAGCTAACTCTGTCATGGGTTGCCACTCAGAAATACTTAGCAAATAAGGCCTGGGTGGCTCAGTTGGTTGAACATCTGACTCTTGGTTTCAGCTCAGGTCATGATCTCAGGGTCATAGGATCGAGTCCCGCATCGGTCTGTGCCCTGGGCACGGAGCCTGCTTAAGATTTTCTCTCTCCCTCTCCCTCTGCCCCCCTCCCACTCTCTCTCTCTCTCTCTCGCTCTCTAAAATAAAAATAAATATTTGGCAAATAAATGACTGATTGATTGTATGAATAAATGAGTCCAACTACAAGTGGGAATACCCTTGTGAGCATGTGTGAATAAAATAAATATAAATAAAGAAGAATTGTTTTTGCCTAAAAATTGTTCTCTGTATTCATCAGAGGCTTATATGGAACTATGTTTGTAAGTAGGGGAGATTATACAAAGTGGATCAAATCTAAAAGGCAAAGATAATTAAAGATAATAGTGGCTACTCTTTATGGAAGACTTTAAATGTCCTGTGTCCTATCTTGAATTTTTCACATATTCACTTTGTTTAATCCTCATAAAAAAAAAAAAATCTGCTGCATCTCATTATCCCCTTTTAAGGATGAGAGAGAGAGAATTTGTCAAAGTTAGCTCAATCTTTAGAAGTCTCACGGTATTTAAAGGCATATACCGGGGCGCCAGTGTGGCTCAGCCGGGTAAGCATCTGACTTCGGCTCAGGTCGTGATCTCACAGCTTCTGAGTCCGAGCTCCGCGTCGGGCTCTCGGTTGACAGCTCAGAGCCTGGTGCCTGCTTCGGATTCTGTGTCTCCCTCTCTCTCTGTCCCTCCCCTGCTCCTGCTCCGTCTCTCTCTCTCTCTGTCTCTCAAAAATAAATAAAAGTTAAATTTTTAAAAAACTGCTCTTTTTATTACTTGCTAACATTTTCCCTTTAACTCTTCGAAAAATCCAAATTTATAAATTTTTGAAGCTCAGGTAGTCGAAAGGTATCATTGTAAAGATTCTAACATGTACTTGTAGGCTCCCTACCATTTATTATAACACATACTTAGTTGTCTTTCATCTGAAAATTAAAAAGTATTATTCTTTCAGAGGCAGTATCGTATATCTAATGCGGCGTGTGTGTGTATTTTTTTTCTCCAATCAGATTCACTTTATGGGGTATTTTGTTTTATCCCAATGTGTTTGTTTAGCAGGTCACATTTACCAGGTTTGGGGCACCTGGGTACCTCAGTCGGCTCAGGCCACGACCTCACGGTTTGTGGGTTTGAGTCCCATGTCGGGCTCTGTGCTGACCGCTCAGAGCCAGGAACCTGCTTCAGATTCTCTCTCCATCTCTCTGCCCCTCCCTCTTTCCTGCTCTGTCTCTCCCGCTCAAAAATAAATGATAAGAACATTTAAAAAAAAAAAAATTCTTTTCGGCCAGCAGCCACTCAGTTCTCATCCTTGTTAACCTATGAGGTCAGGTCACTAAAACCAAAAGTCGCGAGTGAGTTCATGGTGGTGGTTTGAGCTGGGGGAGATGAGAGAAGAGGTATTTTTGTGGCTTAAAAGAAGCCATAAAAAACACATTCCCCCCTGGAAATCAAGGCAAGGCAGAACTCCCCCCAACCCCCGCAGCTGTCATTTTAGGACCTTCATTTATAGACCTCTGTTTTGGTTGTAAAAACCATATGAAATGTCCAGTGTGCCTCGCTTAATATAAGAGGCTTAGTTCCCTTATGCAGGAATTTCCCTATGCTTATACTGTCTGTGACCTACATTATAATAGTCACACTCTACTTTGTTTACCAGTCACTTGCTGGTGTGGGTGACTATGTAACATAAATCCTTTTTCAACTTTTATTGTGTTTCTTTCTGCAGCTTTGAAATGCCTTTAAAAGGACCCTAGATTCTAGTATTTATTCTAGTATTTGGATGGAAGTAACAAAGCAAGTTTATTTTCCCTCCCTAAAAATGTCCCCATTTCCTGTCTTTCCAGACCACTCAGAAACCATATTCCCCAATGGACATCAAAAGGACTCGGCTGAAACCTGGGTTCCTAAGCAAAATTTTGCAAAATGTCCCCGTTCATCCCGGAACGTTGGAGACAGGTGTCACCCCATTGTGCACTAAGGGCTGCCTCTCCTTGAAGGAGCCCGAGTGTTCTGCAGCTCCTCAGCTCGTGTCATGTCCCTGCCTGATACCCTAGCTCCCTCCCGTCTTCCTGAGGCACTTTGGACTCCTTTTCTCTACCTACTGAGTGAAGCTGCATATGTCTGCCCAACTTTCTCATTAGCACTTGACCGGGTGGCCTAGAAACACTGGGGGTCAGATAGCCACATTGAGATGGGTTGACTGCCATGAACAGTGGGGAGCCCTTAGGTTTTCCTGCTAATCACCCAAACCTCCATAGATCAGTTAACCCTTCTTCTAGATGCCTCAGGGAAGAGCAGATGGGGAAATAATACCCATAGCAGGCTCCTCTCTCCAGGGATGGGAACGTGGACATTAATAATAGCAGACACCATGAGTTGGATGTCTTACTAGCCACGCCCTGTGCTAAGAACTTCCATTCACCATTTCATTTAGTCCTCTCAACAACCATGATAGCTAGGTACTATTATTCCTATTATCCTTCAGTAGTCTTCATTTGTCTTTTTAATTTTTTAACGTTTATTTATTTTTGAGAGACAGAGACAGAGCACGAGTAGGGGAGGGGTAGACAGAGAGGGAGACACAGAATCAGAAGCAGGGTCCAGGCTCCGAGCTGTCAGCACAGAGCCCAACACAGGGTTTGAACTCACAACTATGAGATCGTGACCTGAACCGAAGTTGGATGCTCAACCAACTGACCCACCCATGTGTCCCTCCTCAGTAGTCTTCTAAGTGATTATACGTATAGATTCATTTGGTTCTTACAAAAACAACATGAAGTGTGGGTTAAAATTATTCACATTTTTGGGGGGCACCTGGGTGGCTCAGTCGGTTAAGTGTCTGACTTCAGCTCAGGTCATGATCTCGCGGTTTGTGGGTTTGAGCCCCGTGTTGGGCTCTGGGCTGATGGCTCAGAGCCTGGAGCCTGCTTCCGATTCTGCGTCTTCCTCTCTCTCTGCCCCTTACCCTCTCGTGCTCTGTCTCACTCAAAAATAAATAAGCATTAAAATTAAAAAAAAAAAGAAATGATTGACATTTTTTATAGACGGACAATCTGCCCATCAGGGAGATTTAGTACATTTCTGGTCTGGGGTCACACAATGTGTGCAGTCTGATTCAACCTCAACTGGTCTATGCCATAGCCTCCACTCTGGACTATAGCACTAAAGCTCCATAAAGGGCCTTGTTTAAATTGAACTCCTTGGGAGTGGCAGGTCAAGATCTTCAATCCGTCACTGGTGTGTGTTTTCAATTTTCCCGATGGTTGACGGTTTCTAAGATGGATCCTGGTGATACCTAATTCCTAGTGATGCTCCACATTCTCGCGTGATCCCCTTCCCTGAGTGATGAAATGTCACTCCCAAGATTAGGTAAGAAAAGATGGTGAGTGCTAGCCATCTTGCTCTCTTTCTGAGATACACATTATGGACAGAATGTTTGCGTCTTCTCCAAATTCATCGGTTACAATCCTAATCCCCAATGTGATGGTATTAGAAGGTAGGACTTCGGGAGGTCATTAAGTTACGAACACGAAGCCTTCGTGAGCGGGACTAGTGCCCTGATAAGTAGAGACCACCACGTGCCCTCTTGCTTTTTTCTGTCATTCAAGAATACAATGAGAAGTTAGTCCTCTACGACTCAGAAGAGGATGCACACCAGTACCTGACCATGCTGGCATATGATCTTGTGCTTCCAGCCTCCAGAATGATAAATAAACTTGTGTTGTTTAGAAGCCTCCCAGCCTGTCATGCTTTGTAAGGGCAACCCAAACTAAGGTAAGATGACTACAGCCCATACCAACAGGGTGATTATAGTCTTGTGAGAGACCCTGAGCCAGGAAGCCCAGTTAAGCTGGGTTTGGATTCCTGACCTGCAAAATCTAGGAGATAATAAACAGTGTTGTTTTAAGTCACTGAATTTTAGGGCAATTTGTTATGCAGCGAAAGATAACTAATACACATCACCTACGTTTACCCGAATTAATAATTCCTATTAAACTCAAGATTTTATTAAGCAGCCAAAGGGTCTATTGAAAATAATTGAATTTTTATGTTGAAACAGAAACTGCGTATTTAATATTTATCATTAACTGGGTACTTACCAAGTGCCAAACACTACACTAAGTCCTTTCCATAGTCGGTATTAAATACTAATGCTTAATCCTCATTACTTTAGGATACCATTTTTAGTTAGTCACAAGTCATCAAATCAGACACTGAATAGTGGTGTCTGATTTTATTTTCAGTTGTCTCACCAACCACTTGTTTGAGCTCTTCTTAGAGATCTCTTTACTCAGATCTTGCCTGGGTTCTTGGTCTGCCTATATTACTCAAGCTTGCTGAAGATCTTCTTAAGGTGTTCCCAAACTGTTCTGATTTTCTGATTTGAAATTTGTATTATTTTGACCTGGACCAACATCACATTAAGAAAATGATCAGTCTTGGGGCTCCGGGATGGCTCAGTCAGTTAAGAGTCTAACTTCAGCTCGGGTCATGATCTCACGGATCATGGGTTTGAGCCTCACATTGGCCTCTGTGCTGACAGCTCAGAGCCCGGAGCCTGCAGCTTGCTTCAGAGTCTGTGTCTCCCCCTCTGTCTGATCTTTCCCTGCTCATGCTCTGTCTCTGTCTATCTCTAAAAAATAAATAAACATTTAAAAAATGTTAAAAAAAATGATCAGGTTTTACTTTTATAAATGCACATTGTACCTTAGATACAGAATCTACAGCTTAGTTTTTGTAGTATTTGGGGCACAAGTACCTTCATATCACTTATTATTGGGGGACAAGTTCCTTTTATTGTTTTTATGATGCTGCAAAGTCTTGACTACTCCCATTCTGAATCCTCTGTGCTTTATGATTAAACAACAGGGTTGGGTGTGTATGAACTTCACCTTTTTAATTAATATGCAAACTAAAACCATATTCCTCTCCCCACATCCCAATAATGGGCATATCCTCATTCAGTATATAATCTCCCAACACACACACACACACACACACACACACACACACACACACAAATACTCCAGTTACAATAGATCAGGTTGTTCCTGTTTGAGTGCTTGATGCTCAATATAAATCCAAAGTGAATTAGTTAAACCGAGCCTGTTAGTTCCATTAGGTACTTCTTCAAGTTTTTCATACGTACAGAGAGGCACCTGTTTTGAAGAAGGTATATCAATGTCAAGACCCTCATATGTTCAGCTTCCTGAACTCTGCAAGGCTATACAGACTGTGCACTCAGGATTTCAAACCAAGAGCAGAGTTGAATAAACCACATGACAGATTCATTATTTGGGAAAAATCAGTGTATATTCAACACATATGCATTTCATTTGTCCAATGCAATCTGGAGATAAACCTTCAGTCCCTTTATATTTTATAATAAAAAGGGATCTAAAAATTGATGTTTAGTTTTTTTTCTCCTTAGATAAACATTTCTAACATAATTGCTGAGCTCCTTAGATTCCATTCCATTTATTTTTTCTGTATGACTTTTATTGAAGTTCTGCTAAGTTCAGGCACCAGGCCATGGAAAAGCATGGAACATGGAGGCATTAGCAATTTCTTCAAGAATCTTGTGCCAGATAACCGTTGGTGTGTTTTAACTTTTAAACCCCCTTTCTTCCCCTTAACCCTTGCACTGAAAAACTTGATTTTTGAAAGGATCGATTATTTGTTGGACACAGAAGATGGGAAATCTTTCCTTCCTGGGGTTTTATGGAGGCCTCTTCTCAAAATACTACATGAATGCAAAAATCTTAAAACAAACAAGATACATATCAGTGGAACAGAAGAGAGAGAGCCAGAAAGAAACCTGCACGTATATGATCAATTAATGTACAACAAAGGAGCTAAGAATATACAGTAATTAAAGCACAGTCTCTCTAATAAATGGTATTGGAAAAATTAAGCCAGTCACATGTAAAACAATAAAACTTGACCATTATCTTACATAATACGCAAAAAGTGACTCAAAATGGATTAAAGGCAGGAGTGGAAGACCTGAATCCATTAAACTCCTAGAAGAACACACAGGTGGTAAGTTCCTTGGTGTAGATTTTGTCGATATTTTTTTTTTTTAAATATAGCACTGAAAACAAAAGCAACAAAAGCAAAAGTAAATAAACAGGATTACAGTATTAAAAAGTCTCTACATGGTAAAGGAAACCACCAACAGAATGAAAAGGCCATCCACTGAATGGGAAAAAAAATATTTGCAAGTCACATACATGAAAAGGGGTTAATATTCAAAATATATAAAGAACCCATTTACCTCAATAGCAAATAAATAAATAAAAATAGAAAAGAACCAATCTGTTTTTTTTTTTAATGGCAAAAGGTCTGAATAGACACTCCCAAAGAAGACATATAGATGGTCAATAGGTACATAAAGAAAGGTTCTACATCACTAATCATCAGGAAAGTGCAAATAGAAACCACCATGGGATAACTATAATGAGATACCTCATACCTATTAGAATGGCTAGTGTCAGAAAAGACGAGAAATAACAAGTGTTGGCAAAGTTATGGAGCAAAGGGAAAGCTTGCGCACTGTTGGTGGGAACGCGAATTGGAACGCCACTATGGAAAATACTATGGAGGATTTTCAAAGATTAAAAATAGAACTCCCACGTGATCTAGCAGTTCCAATTCTGAGTATTTATCAAAAACCCAAACCAAAAGCAAAAGACAGCAACAATGAAAACTAACTGAAAAGACAGATGCACCCCATGTTCGCCGCAGCATTATTTACGATAACTGAGCTATGAACACAATCTAAGTATCCATCAGTGGTGAATAGATAAAGAGATTATGGTGTATATATACATGAATGTATAATGGAATAATGTTACTTAGCTATAAAAATAATGAAATCTTGCCATTCGCAACAACATGGAATTACGCTAGGTGAAATAAATCAGAGAAAGACAAATGCCGTATGATCTCCTTTACATTGGAGAATCAATCAGTAACTTGGAATCAATCAATTGGAATCAATCATTGGAATCAATCAATAAACCAATTGGTCCATAAAACCTAGCTCACACAGAGAACAGAGGGTTGTTGCCAAAAGTGAGGAGGATGAGGTGCGAGAAGTGGGTAAACTGTTTTTTTGTTTAAATGTTTTTTTTTTTTTACATGACGGTCAAGGAATAATACGCTAAATTCTTCTAAGTATAAACCAGGTCTGACACCCTGAGGCTGTATGTTACACACTTGAATTCGTCTCCAATAAATGTGAATGCTCATGCAGGAAAAACACGGTTTGGGCGTTACTGTTCAAAACTGAGGCCTCACGTGTTTCTGCTCTGGGGTTGTGTTGTAATCTCCAGCAGATTATTGTGAAAAATGAATGGCTTTGATATTCCAGCGATCAATACGGATTACCAAAATACAAATGGCTGGGCTCCGGGAAGTCAGGCAAGTCGTGGTGAATAGGTTTGGGGAGTGTGTGGACTTTAGTCCTGATAAGGTTTGGGGGAGGGCAGCTGCGGGGGACAAAGAAGGGTGAAGAATGACTCTCCAGTTTGGGTTGGTGATGGGTGAAGCCAGTCAGAGCGACAGGAAATCCAAACGTCAGTGTTCAGTGAAAAATAGCGCTTTCTCTTCGGCTACGTCGAGTAAGAGGTGCCCGCCAGACCTCCAGTTGGAAATGTCTAGCAGGCAGTTGAATATATTTGTCTGGAGTTGAAGCGAGTGGTCAGGATTTGGCGTTTGTGGGGAAGGGAGGGATTTGAAGTAATGAGAGCATGTGAACATTTATGGATCGATCTGCTGCTATTTTTAGGAACAAAGACTTAGAGCTACAAAAGCCGTGTGAAAGAAGAATGCCTTTGGCATCAGTATCTGTTCAAGAGTTTCATGTCCCGAAGCTTAACTATATATGACTTAATCCTTTGAAAATATTTATTTAGCTTTTACACAAAGGCTCGTCTTACTGCAGTGAGATTATCTGGGCACTGGGGAGCGGTTTGCGCAGGTTCCAGGTGTAGGTAATTAAACCTGCACATCCGGTGGGTGTACCCCGCCCCCCACCCCCCCCCACCCCGGGAGTCACCCTTCGGGCCTTGTTGAAACAATGAGATATTAAAACCTGGCATTATTATACTTACTTTATAAGCTTTTAGAAAAACAAAATAAATAAAGTAAAATAAAGTAAAGTAAAATAAAGTAAAATAAAATAAAATAAAATAAAATAAAATAAAATAAAAATAAAAATAAAATAAAACCACAACAGGCATATAATAGATTACTTTGGGGATTTTTTTCTCAGTTTACCACACCACCTTTTTTCTTCTTTTTTAGAGTAATTTTTAAGGATACCTGTAACAGTTACCTACTGCCGTATAAGGCTTTATGTATATGTAATATATAAATATTATATAAATATATATTAATTTATAATTATAAATACATATACCTATAAATAATATATTTATACTATGCGACATAATATATATTAATATATTATATTATATAGTATACAAATCTACATAGTATATAAATATTATGTACCTATATATTATATATTTATATATCTATATACATATATATTATAATATATATTAAATTTCTTCATGTACGTATGTTTATTTCTTTCTTATGTTTATTTATTTTTGAAAGAGATAGAGAGAAACAGAACGTGAGCAGGGGAAGGAGCAGAGAGAGGGAGACACAGAATCGGAAATAGGCTCCAGGCTGTCAGCTGTCAGCACGAAGCCAATGCAGGACTCGAACTCACTAATCATAAGATCATGACTGAGCGGAAGTCCAACACTTAACCGACTGAGCCACCCGGGCCCCCCTGTATGTATATTTCCTTAACTTTATCTTTATATTTCTATATCTTTATCATGTATATATACACCATAATTTCTGTTACATATAACATATCTAACAAGTATATAACTAGATATCTATATATCTATATAACTATATAACCATATATTTAAATATATATATGTGTGCCACAAAACATCAGTGGTATACAAAAATTAATTCGTGTTCAGATGTCTGGGGAAACCTGAAGGCTGGGTAGGTGGCTGTACGGATCTGGCTGGGCTCCCTCAGATGCACGGGTGTCATTTGGCTGTCAGCTCTGGAAGAGGATTACTCTGCTCCACGTGTGTGTCCCCTGCCCTTCCACAAGCTAACCCTGGCGTGTTTTCACGGCAATGTCAGAAGCACAAAAGAGCAAGCCTGAAGGCAAGTGCATTTCAAGCTTCTATTGGTATCCTGTCTCTTAATGTCCCTGTGACCAGAGCAAGTCATGTGGTTGACCCTGGTGAAAAAGGGTGGCTCCCGATCTCCTCCTCCATAGTGAGAAAGTATTACAAATTTGCTGGGCACATGGTGTGGGTATAGGCGGAAGGGAGAGAAACTGAGTGAGCCGTGTAATCTATCACAACAGCATACTTCTCAACCATGAGAATGGATCCCTGGAAGCAATAAACTGCCTCTTCTATAGTTTACTCATGGTTAAATTGGGTGAAAGGCAGTCACTACCCAAAGCTAAGAATCTGAGACAGTAGAGATACAAAAATGCCTCTCTATTTGAAGTCCAAATTCATACTCTAGTTCCCTTATATGTCCAAGGTTTTACCATAATTTAAGAATTATTTCCACCATATTGTCCTTAATAAAACCATACAAAGAGAAATCTTTCAATAAGTGTATAACTAAATACACTCATAGCTTTATTTGCTCAATAATGTTTATCATCTTTATTGTGTTATACAGTAAAAAAAGCATATTAAAACATGACCTGTGCCTTCTGCATTCAACATGTTCAAAAAAATGGGAAGTCAGTCACATATAATGCAAGATGATATGTGACTCTAATCAGATTCGATCTAAATTCCACAGGATTTCATGACATCAAAGAAAAAAAAAAAGCAAATACACATATTCAACCCTGCCCGGTGGCTCTACATTTTCCATCTCTTGGAATCCGGGACAATAATCAAAGTAGAAACTTTTATCTCCATTTGGCAACTAAGGACTTGAAGTCCAGAGCCTTTAAGAAACTTGCTAAAAGTTGACTCAAAATGTCCGATCTAGATTTGAACCTAACTCTTGCTAACCTCAGTACTTCTATCAAATAACATTGCCTCCTTCTGATGTGAATCCTTTCTCTATGCTAATATGATAATGCTGCCTGTTGAAATCTCCATCTAAGATTATCATTTTAATCAAAAAAAAAAAAAAAGAAGAAGAAGAAAGCTGTTTGGTACGCTATCAATTTAGTGTTGCTCAACTTTTGGACTGAGATTACATTCTCACCCAGTATTTGTTATGTGAAATATTTTTTCTCTCATCTTTTTTTTTTCCTTTTGTATTAGAGAAAATTCTGTCTCAAGTACCAGTCTATACGAAACATTTTTAGCAACATAAACAATATGATGGTTACCTCTTTAATAGTTTGTTGATGAGAGGAAAGTCTTCTAAGCATCTATAATAAATTCTATCAACCCTTCCACAAAAAGTTTCCAAATGGCTAGAAATGGGCTTCATGAATTTAGCCAGGCAAGACATATGTTAAAATAATGTGAATATTACTATTACTTGCCTAATAAATGTATAAAGAAGAAACTTGCTTGGATGTATAATTTAGTGTGTGAATTATTAACCATGGTCATTAACTCATTGTTAATATAGTTATTAAAAATTAATATCTGATAGCTATTAAAATTTTTGAACATTTAACCCTGAGGCAGGATAGTAAACAGTCATGTCAAGTATTTTTGCTTTAAAACAATAAATATCTTCAAATTGAGTGTGGAATACATCAAGTTCATTAAAGCAACATATTTAAATAAACTTTGGCAAATACTTTTATTTCTTTTAGCTGCTAAATTTGTCAATTGTTTTTTGATTTTTCAAGTCTGGACAGGAAGGTACAATGAAAATTCTTAATCATTTTTTATATCTTATGCATAAATAAAGTATAGACACCAGACTTATCCTTTCATTATGTTTAGAGATAAATTGGTATTTTCTTAAGAGATTTGCAATAACAAGAAACATAAGCCCTTAAATCTGTACTACTACAGACATGGGGAAATAGCTTAAGTTGCAACATCTCAGGCACTTATAAGAAACTATATGTTTTAAGACTTGTGTATTTATGTAATATATCCCTTGTGAGTGGGTACAATAAAATTAGCCCAGGGATTGAAGTCAGAAAATCAAACTTTTGCTCATTTACTTCTGATCCTGGCTGCACATTCAAAATATCCGAGACACTTCTAAGACATATCAATTATAGGGACCCCTCCCAAGATGCTAAAATTAATTGGCGAGGCCTGTATTGCTTTGGCAACGCACCCTTAGGGGGTAATTCTAGGTGCCCACTCAGTTTGGGAGCACTAGAACGTCACATTACTTACTGATCCTGAATCTTCATTTGCAAAACAGGATGATATTGATTATGGCCTAGCCAATTTCTCAGGGATTTTAGGAGACTCAAGGAAGATGTATCGTGTTTTTTGTTGTCAGCTTTTGATGCTAGGCCTTTGAACTCTGTTAAACTTCTGTAATGGACCAGATGGTATTCTATAATGGACTGTGCTGTGTGTGTGAATGTGTGTGTGTGTGTGCGTGTGTGTGTGAGAGAGAGACAGAGACAGAGATAGAGACAAAGACAAAGAAAGACAGGCAGACACAGAGAGAGACAAAGAGACACACAAAGGGATTTATCAATTTGGATGTCATTTCTTTTCTATCGAAACCAAATTTTATTAATGGATATTTTAAAACCATACTTGATAGACTTAACATATAATTCCTGCCTCTCCAGTTACTACAGGTGAGCTAATTATTTTATCTCTAGATGAGCTCCTTGTTTTATAAATCTTGCCTCTGTGGGTCTCTGTTTACAAGCTAATTTATATTTCTACTTTCTCTCAAAAATAATATTTATTAGAGAAGTTTTTTAAAATGATGTATATTAAAGAAGTATTTTTTTCAGAATATAGAAACTAAAAGATAGGAAGCTGGAAAATATAGAAATGTAGCCAAAAAAAGTAGCTGTGATCCTGAGAAAACGTACTGTCAATATTTTGATTTGCTCGTCTCTCCATTATTTAGTATTTTTAAAATGATTTGTGTGAGTTCATTCTATTAGAAGATACTATATATATATATATACATATATATATATATATATATATGGTGTGTGTGTGTGTGTGTGAGAGAGAGAGAGAGAGTAATGTTTTCTGATTGTGTTACCAGCTTATTTATTTACTTTCTTTTTTTCTTTTCTTCTTTTTTTTTTTTTCTTTCTTTTTTGGATACACACTGTTTAAAACATTTTTTAAGATTTTTTTTTTTTTTTTTTTTTGAGAGAGAGAGAGAAAGAGTACAAACAGGGTAGGGGCAGAGAGAGAGGGAAGAGAAAATTCCAAGCAGGCTCCATGCTGTCAGTGCAGAGCCTGACACAGGGCTCAAATTCACAAACCATGAGCTCATGACCTGAGCCAAAATCACAGCTGGATACTCAACCAATTGAGCCACCCAGGCGCCCCTAAAACGTTTTATAATCAAATGAATTGACTTTCTCTATAATTTACTTTATTGTTCTCATGTTTATAAAGTCATCGTTTGATCCAATGTTAGACAAATATTCATTTCATTTTCGATTTTGTTTGTGGATTTTTTTAGTTGGCTCATTGATCCACTGTCACTGCAAAGCATGGCTCTTATATGACACATACATAATTTCACATAATATAAGCACATAGTTAAATTTCCCTGAAGATAGGATACATTTATTCTTTTCCTTTTCTTTTAAGCCTTGCAATTAAGTCGAGGAGAAAATGTGGGCTGTTGAGGCACCAGCCCCTACCCCCACACAATTGAAAATCTTCATATAACTCTTGATTCCCCCAAAACGTAACTACTCACAGCTTACTGTTGACCAAAACCTTACCGATAACATAAGCAGTTGATAAACGTGTATTTTGTATGTTCTATGTATTGTATTCTGTATTCTTACAATAAAGTGAAGTAGAGAAAGGAAAGTGTTATTAAGAAAATCCTAAGGAAGAGAAAATACATTTACAGTACAGTATTTATTGAAAAAACTGCATATAAGTGGACCCCAGGAGTCCAAACCCACGTTGGTTCAAGGGTCAACCGGTATTTTCTATTTTTGGCAAATCAGACATGTCTTCCATTTATGCTAATGACATAAAGCTTTTTACAAAACTAAATGTATATAAACTTTAAGAAAGTGCACTAATGTAAAACTTAAGTGACGATGAGTCCAGGTGACATAAGCCAGAATGATTACAGAAAAGGAGGTGGCCTGGATTTCCATCCTGTCAGGGACACTCCCCAGGCACTTGCCCCAAGCACATTACTTTCGCTTGTTGAGCCTCGGGGCCCTCCCTTGGGCAATGCGGACAATAATGGCGAAGCTACCACCTAATTTGGTTGTGAGAATTAAATTCTTTATTTTCTGTAAAGCAATTATAAGAGTGCACAATAAATATTATTAATTATCATTTCTATTTGGATACCTGAAACTTGCTTTAACCCACTTGCAGTTTATTTTAGAAAATTTTCAAGGTAATAGCTCTCAAACCAGGGTGTATTTCAGAATCACCTGGAAAGTTAGCAAAAAACCTAAGAGGTCCAGATTCATTGAAAGGAAGCAGGCCCTGGAACCAAGTTCGTTAAGGGATTCCGATGTCTCAGAAGGTTTAAAAACTGAGGCTCCATAGGGAACTACTGACGGGTATGAGAGACTCTCCTACAATTCTTGGCAAATTAACCCATGTTCCCAGGCTCTTGCCCTCCTTGTCAGATATAGTCCAGGGAGAATAAAAAAGAAAACTCAATAAATATTTGTTGAGTGAGTGAATGAATGAATGAGCAAACACATGACAAAATTAGTTAGTACAGAGGATTATCAAATCTGTTTCTCCAATCAGTTTTTAACTTTAAGATCATTCCAATCAGTATCCCAAAGGAACATCCTTAAAACTCGACTGGGTGGTTTTGGAATTTATCTGAAAGAGTAAATAGCCAAAGTAGCCAAGAGAATAATTTAAAAAGCAAAGTAATGTGAGAAGACTCTTACCATTAGGTAATAAAATATATTATAAAACAACTAGGAGCAGGGTGAGAGTAGGTCCAGAATCATCAATGTGATTTTTTTTTTTTTAACGTTTATTTACTTTTGAGACAGAGAGAGACAGAGCATGAATGGGGGAGGGGCAGAGAGAGAGAGAGACACAGAATCGGAAGCAGGCTCCAGGCTCTGAGCCATCAGCCCAGAGCCCGACTCGGGCTCGAACTCACGGACCGTGAGATCGTGACCTGAGCTGAAGTCGGACGCTTAACCGACTGAGCCACCCAGGCGCCCCTATCAATGTGATTAATAGGAAAGAACAGATGCTCACCTAAATAAAGTCATTTAATATATGATAAATATGGCATTGTGAATTTGTGGGGAAATGATTTTTTCAAGTAGATGATACTGGCATTGCAATCCATAAAATATATTTAAAAATAAAGAAACGTGATAAATACTTATATCCTACACCAAGATATAGTCCAGCTATATTAAAATTATATGTGCATCAAAATAAAATCATAGGACTAAAGGAAAATGGGAATAAATATTTACGCAATATCAGAATAGGGGAAGAACTTTCTAAACATAAAAACAATCTAGTCACATAAAAAATGAAAAGAAACGTATGTCCCAAAGACAAATACAACCAACACATACGTACAAAACGAGGAAAAGTAGAAAGACTCGGAAAAAATTACTTATTAGCATCCCTGAAAATCACGCTAATAAAAAGACACCATTTTCAACAACCAAGTAAACAAATGTTAACATTTTGAAAATATTGGCAGTGAGACTGGGAATTAGGACATGTCAGGCACTTGTTTCTCAGGGTGTAAATTTTCATGTTACTTCTGGGGAAAATCGTGGCAAATTTTTTTCCAAATTCTTAAAAACACACAAACTTGTTTACCAGTAATTTCCTTTGTAAGACTGTAGCCTAAGGAATTTTCTAAACTATATAAAGATTTTGATAACAGGATTTGTTTCTCTGAAAAAATAATAAAGAAAAGCAACCAAAATGACCAACAACAGGAAATTGGCTAAGGGAATTACCGCACATTTTTGAAACGAAACACTGTAAAAAATATATGATCATAAGTTATGCCGGGAGAATATGTATTGTCAAAGGGAAATATTCACAATCTATGTCTTACGATCTATGCCAGTGAAAACAAATTGAACATTTTATAAAAAAGAAAATGATCTAATATTCAAGGACATGCGCTAAAATCTAAGCAGCGATGGGTTTTGTTTTTGCAATTATTAACAAATAATAAATCATGTTTGTGTCAATACAGTTAGAAGACAGTAGCTTTTATAATTCATTGACGTCAATCTTCATTCATCCATAGGAGACAGAGACTGGCAAAACTAAACCCACACTATTGGTCTCTTTTAACTTAGTGCAATAAAAGAGACGAAACTAATCTTTAGATCCAGTAAAAGGCTTAAAAGGAAACTTTTAGATATGATAGGTAGATCTGCCCTGGAATACGGATAGAGATGATTTATCCATCTTGCAGGCTACAGTTCCAGACTTGATAGTATGGTGGTTGTAGAATCAAAAGAACTAGCCTTAATTCCTGGCTTGGTTTTGAGCAAATCACGTAATCTCTCAAAGCCTTGACTTCCTCATCTACAAGACAAGGAAAAGACTTGCACTGCCTATAGGACTATAGGAGTGTTGTAAGGATTCAGCAGTCTGTGAGATCGTGTGTGTGTGTGTGTATGTGTGTGTATTTAAGCATCTAAAATGCAAAGTTAGGGGCCACCTGAGTGGCTCAGCCAGTTAAACGTCCAACTCTTGGTTTCAGCTCAGGTCATGATCTTGTGGTTCGTGAGTTTGAGCCCCACATCGGGCTCCATGCTGACAGTGTGGAGCCTTCTTGGGATTCTCTCTCTCCCTCTCTCTCTGCCCCTCCACTTCTCACTCTCTCTGTCTCTCTCTCTCTCTCTCTCAAAAATAAACTTTAAAAAAATAAGAAAAAAATAAATAAAATGCAAAGTTATAAGTCAAAAATAGAACGTTAGCCCTGGAAGGAAACTTAAAGTCATTTAAAACCATCCCCCAATCCAGAGGACACTATTAATCTAAGGAAGGCATACATATACCCTGTTTGGGGGGGGGGGTGGTGTCTCAGTTTTAGCATCTATACAGAACTTGCCAGCAAACCCAATTCCAAAGGACCCTGACCTGCTATTAGAAACCCTATACCAGTCAACAATTAAAGCATTGTATAAAGATAAATCAAGGAGTCATGTTTCTTCCCAAAGAAGCACACAATGTAAAAGAACTAATAAAACCTAGTGATTTAAATCCCTATAAAATTAATTCATTGTATATGAAGAATTAGCATAAAACATACTGACATTTATAGAATTGTTTCCAAAACGCGCGGAAGGAATTCCTTGTTAGAGAAAACAGTGGTTTGGAATTGTTTCCTCATGTGAGCCATAAAACGTCTTATACTTTGGTCCTTTTATTTAGTTGCTCTAAACCACAATTGAGTTCATGTAAATGGGAGCTTAGCTCTCAAATATTTTTAATCTCTCTGTTCCCACAGTGGAACCAGCTACTGAATTCGAAGGCTTACAATACTTCAGTGATACAATTAGCTCCCCACCAATGAGAATTGGTAGAGAAGGTACAGATTATAAAGAAGAGCTATCTTTTAAAAGTCAATCTCTAAGCTGGAAATGTGCACATGAGCTCTCTGTAAAGGTTGCACAAATTTGCAAATGTTTTTAACTAGGTCAACAGGATT
Organism: Panthera uncia; assembly: GCF_023721935.1. Taxonomy (NCBI): domain Eukaryota; kingdom Metazoa; phylum Chordata; class Mammalia; order Carnivora; family Felidae; genus Panthera; species Panthera uncia. Next base: position 16,861,198 of record NW_026057584.1, read on the forward strand.
GTTCTTGGTTCTACGTCAGTTTAATTGGCAGTTTGTTCAGTGGATGCTCTTGTTCTCAAGAGCTTAAAACAAAGGAACCCAATTTTCAATTCTTAAGACAAATAGTAGATATTATTGTCTCTTAACATCTGAGGTGAAGGGACTTACTTTCCTCTTTTCAAGTTGTCCTATAAGATTTTTTTTTTAATTGTGGTAAAATACGCATAACCAAAAAAGTTACTATTTTAATGATTTCAACGTGTACCAAGTTGTACAAACATTCCTGGAACTGCTACCTAATTCCATCACTTTTGTATCACCCTGAAAGTCACTGTCCATCACCCCGTCTCCCAGCCTCTGAAAGTTACCAGTCTGCTTCCTTTCTCTATGGATTTGCCTATTGTGAATAGGAACGATTACTTTTAAAAGGTTTTATTATTTTTTTGATTAAAGTTTATATATTTATTTTGAATGAGACAGAGAGCACGAGCAGGGGAGGGGCAGAGAGAGAGGGGGAGAGAGAGAATCCCAAGCAGGCTCCACACTGTCAACACGGAGCCCCACACATGGCTCTATCCCATGAACCTTGAGATCATGACCTGAACCCAAATCAAGAGTTAGACGCGTAACCAACTGAGCCACGCAGGCACCCCCTTTTTTTTTTAATTGAGATACAATTGACATGTAACCTTATATTTGTTTCAGGCGTACAACATAATGATTTGGTATTTGTATACATTATAAAATGATCGCCTTAAAAAGTCTTGAGTAACATCCACCACCACACGCGGTTACAATTTTTTTCTTGTGACGAGAACGTTTAAGAGCTACTTGCTTAGCAATTTTCAAGTATACAATACGATATTATTAACTGTAAGTCCCTATGCTGTACATTACATTGCCAGGACTTATTTAATTGGAACTATTCTTCCTTTCTTTTTTTAATGTTTATTTATTTTGGAGAAAGAGAGAGAGAGACAGAGTGTGAGCAGGGGTGTAGGGGGGGGACGGGGGGCGGGAGAGACACAGAATCCGAAGGGGGCTCCAGGCTTCGAGCTGGCAGCACAGAGCCCGACGTGGGGCTGGAATTCGTGAACTGTGAGATCATGACTGGAGTCGGACGCTTAACTGACTGGGCCACTCAGGTGCCCCTGGAACTATTATTTCTAATCTAACTGTACTGGGTAGTATTTGCCCTTCCCATTCCATTCTTTGCTCTTTTCCATTCGGCTCCGGACCCCCAGAAGCTAAAGTCCATGGACTGCATCAACAGGGCACCCCTGCCCTCTGGCTGCTGGTTGGCTTGGCTCTCAGAAAGCAGTGCAAGAACATCGGAGAATAGGAAAGGCCTTCACTTCCTCGGCTTCTCCCCTTCCTGGTGTGGGCCAGCCTGACAATGGCTGTGTTCCTCCATCGAAGGCCAAGGCTTCTGTCGGGTGCCCCTGCCCCAGCACATGGCACACCTGACCACATCCCTGTTCTGTCTCCCCCTTCCCTTTGAAGTTCTCCACCAGGTGGGAGTTGCTTCCTGCCCTTGGTTTCACCTTCCTTTGGGTGTCTTCGAACGCAGCCCCACTTTTGTGAATTGTTCCTTCATTAAGCTCTCCCCAGTTGAGTTGGCTGTTTCCCTCCGGAATACTGACTGATCTACTAACTTGACTGGTACACTGACTCGATTCATCGCCGCATTTTCTTAATAATTATTGTTCACCATTGAGGAGCCCCTTAAAGACACAAGGACCTGAGGAACGATTCATTTCTTCCGGGAACGCAGCTAGTAAGGAAAATTGAAGGTCAAGGCAGAGAAAACATGAAGAGTTTCAGTATACATTTATTCAAAAATGAAATCGGAATAGAGTTGCTTTTCATTTCTCTAAGTCACCTGCTCCCCGTTTGCAGAGTATTTCTCATTTAGCCTTTCTGATTTCACAGCAAATCCTAACCGGGCTCTTTCTCTTTGCATTGAGGATGTATATAGTGTTAAGCACACACACACACATATGCAGCTAATGTAGTACAAATGTTACATGCAAATAAATGCATTTATACAGATGTAAATGAGGACAGCTCATCCACAATAAATACGTGTTGAACAAGCGAAAAATGAACCCATTAATTGTGAAATATGAAAAATGCAAGGGAAGAATATTCTCTGACTGTTGTCTCAAAAAGGAAATAGATGGGGCGCCTGGGTGGCGCAGTCGGTTAAGCGTCCGGCTTCAGCCAGGTCACGATCTCGCGGTCCGTGAGTTCGAGCCCCGCGTCAGGCTCTGGGCTGATGGCTCGGAGCCTGGA